>NC_136816.1:43647519-43825019 GCF_951394365.1 Tetrao urogallus
CATTTGCTGGTCTGGGAGCTGTGGAAAGCTCGAGTACTGCAGCCCCCATCCGACCGTATGCAGACAGAGGTCAAGCGCACTCCCTTCGTGTTTCTACGCTCAGCCAAAAGTGCTCTGCTTCTGATTGTGCATGTGCATGCTTTGTGTCTGACCATACATGCTTTGTATACTGAGTACGTTTCTTCTGATCACTCAGAAAAGTGCTACTAAGTATGAAGATATATAGGTGTTTTACTCCACCGACTCAGAAGTTTTACTGATTGCTATTTGTGTTTGAAAAGAACCATAAATGTGTTACAAATTCAGCTGCATATGACAGAAATCAAGACCTCGTAAACCAGTGTGTTATCAGTTTGCTTATTTAGCTCATTGTCGTTACATATGCTCCCTGAATGCTTGCTGCTTCACTCCTTGTGTGCATGCATCTGTATGAGCAGTCGTTGCCCCTGCACATGAGAAAACTGACCAAGGCTGTGGTTTTAATACACATGTGGAATTTGCAGTTGATGGCACAAGTGGCCCTGCAAGGCATAAAATCTATTTGTACGGTTAGAATGATCATTAGGTAACACTGTGACAATACAGTACGATTTGGGTTGTTTTTTTACATGCAGTGGGCATAAACTGTACTTTCTTTGTGCTGCACGAAGTTGTGCATGCACCCAAGTGTTTGTCTATCTCATGTGTATGTCTGTGAGCTGCATTTGCTGACCATGAGTAAAAAAGAAGTTAATGATGTTGCACTTAAACTAGTAATAAAAAGATCTGCAATGCTTGTTGGAGGCCTCATGTTAAAATTTTGGAGCTGTTTCTCTGACACTGAATCGTTTGGATTAAATATTTTGTGTCTCAACCAAATGCTTCTGCCTTTTGCAAAGGAACTATTGAAATTGTCATGAAAACACAGTTTCCTAGAAGTTCAGTACGTGCATGGCTAGGTAGTAGACTTGTTTGCGCAGCTGTAAAAAATGAGGCTGTGTGTTTCAGCTTTCCATGCTGCTTTCCATGTATTTTGATGCACAGTGATACTTTGGCACTCCAAAGTCAGAGCGTGTGAGCGGCTGTCTGGGCAAAGGGCATCAGCCAAAATTTTGCCTTGGGAAGATGTCACTGGCCTTTCCATTCTTTAACGTCATTATTTCTGAAGTCCAAGGGCAATGCCCTTTTCCAACATCTGGTACAGTTTGTGAACACTGTGAACCAAGGAGTTAAAAACAGACTTTCCATGCAAGTCCAGGGCACCAGAACTCCTACTGCTGGGGAAGTCAGGGTGGGTAGTGGGGCTGCCGAAAGCATTTCTGGTCCTGGTGCCCAAAGCCCTCCTGGTGCTCTCTCCCCATCTGGATGGTGTGAACTGAGCTGGAGGAGTGCGCTGCAGAGGCTGTGCATGCAACTGGCTGGGGCAGCCCGCTGTGCTTGTGTGCCCCTGTGCCAATGTGTCCCTGTGCCTGCAGCCTGGTGGGTCCGTGCAGCCCAAGGGGACAGAGCAGCTCCTGGTGGCTCTCAGCAGGGAGGGGGCAAGATTTATTTCCTTAATTACCGGCATCGACATAATGGCTGAACTTCCAAGCATCATATGGAGGTTGGCATTGCTCTGGCAGCGAACACAAAATTACAGCTTTCCCTGGAGTTTCAAGGATAGAGAACTGGCAACTGTAGCAGCAGTGTTAGTGCCGAAGGGTAGGAGAAAAGGATGTGGGTGAGTTGGGTGGGGAAATGCTGCACGCAGGCACTTGGGGGCATGCAAACAGCGTTCCACCTGGTTTCCCTGCAGCCAAGGTCCATCCACCATGCAGCATTATACTATCTTTCTCCAGGTGTGCCTGTACCTGCTCATGCACTTCTGCAGGGAAACAGTGTGGAGTTACTCTTTTTTTCTTTTTTTTTTTTTTTTTCTTTTTTTTTTCTTTTTTTTTTTTCTTTCATGGAGATCTCACTCTGGTCTCAAAAAAATCTTTAGCTTGCTTTCTTTTTGAAGGAATCGTGTGTGTATGTGTGTGCAAACTTGAACACACTGTACCAGGACAAACCCTGCCTTCCATGTGGGCTCCCACTGGGATTAACAGAGGAATGGAGCCCAAACATGCCTAGTGGTTTTTTTTGCTACCTCCTTCCATCAGTGCCTACCTTGCCTCCTATGGGACATACTGGAGATGCTTCCAAGTTCTGCTGGCCATGTAGTTCTGCTTCCCAGGGGACGTTCTGGCAGGGGCCCTCTTCATCCCAGCTGTATCTCAACACCTCTGTCCTGTTCAGGCAGGGATGCAAAGCACCTGGGGGCCTGCTCAGTGGGGTGCGAACCTGACCTCACCTCTTGCAGTGGAGGTGTTGGTTCTCACCTCATTCCATGCTCTGTTTGAGTTGTCATGCCTGGCTTCCATTGCTGCCAGGATTTGGCTGCATGGCTGTTGCTTTCAGTGCATAGGTCTCAGTGCAGAGACATCCCTTGGCCTCTACCTGGAGGACGAACTGCGGCCTTCTGCAAGCCCTACCTGGGGAGGGGAGGTTCATTCCCAAATGTGCGGTGCTGGTGGGGCCCTCGTGGAGGGGTATGAAGGAGAAGGGAGCTGCAGAGGAGCTGCTGAGGTTTTATAGCAGGTCTGCAGTGTTGTGCAAGAGTTGGAGCATGCAGAGAGGTGTGCTCAAGGACATCGGTGCGTTTGTGCCAAGGGGAATGTCTTTTATGGTAAATTAACTCCAGTTAAATTGAATATTTATTCAAAGGGAAACTCCGGCATTTAGGGCTGGTGTTATCAGCCTTCTGCAGTGTCTGGGTGAAGGGAAAGATGATGGGATTTGGGGGTATTCTACACCAGATAGGAAAACAAATGTGCTCACTGCGGTTAACCCCGACTTTGCCTCATCCCTGCTTGCCCAATGCATGCTCTGAACCCGTCACTGATTAATGTGGTCTATAGAAAGGGAAAGCTGTGGCTGTCGGTGGAACCCTGCAGATCTGAGGGGGCTGTGTGAGTGTAGCTGGAGTTGCAGGGATATGGGATGCATTCTGCAGCGTCAGTGCAGGGCTGGGGCCGTTTCTGTGGCAGTACCTGGCTGTAGGGTGCTCTGTCTCCCTGCCCATCCCCCTTCTCCTTCTGATTTGTAAATTTATGGGGATTGCAGCTGGTGGACTTGGCAAGCTCCCCTCATTAAGAGCCCTCTTGGAAAATGGGCTGTGTTTGAGCATTTCCCTAATGAGGACAGGACGGGGTTAAAAAGTGACCATTTCATGGTTGACTTGAACCTGCCTTGATGTGTCGCCACGAAACGCCCTACGCGAACAAACTCGCACTTCGGGAGGGAGGGAGGCTGCCGGCGGTCTCTCCGGGGCCGGGGGCACCCCGGCCTCGCAGCGCACCGCGAGGGCAATTCTGCGTTCCCCCCGCGGTCCCTTTCCCTTCTCCCTCACCGGCGCGGAGCCGCAGCTCCTGCGCAGCGCTCCCCGCGCTGCCCCCGGTCCGTCCCCGCGCCCCCGCGCCCCGCCCGCCGCCGGATCGCGCCCGGCGGGAGGAGGAAGAGAAACCTCCTGCAGATGGCAGCCCGCCCCCGGCCCCCGCCCCCCGCCGCAACTTTCTCCCGGCAGAGGAGAGGGAAAATGAGGGATGTTTGCTAAGCGCGCCGGGTCCTTTTGCAGCGTTCGGCGGTGATTAATAGGGAGGGTCGGGGAGGGGGGGATCTGGCGGAGCTGGAATGTATGTGCAGCAGGAGGAGGAGGAGTGTAAGCGATGATTGTGTAATTAAATAATTAAAAAAGAAATACTTAAGTCTCATTTGGAAAGAGATCTGGAGCTGGGTCCGGAGGGTGTAACCGGCGAATTTTTCAACTTCCAAGTTCTGGGAGCCGAGAGAAAAGGGGAAAAGGGAGACGGCGCGAAGGCAAACGGGGCGGGAGGGAAAGCGCTGGAGGGGACCGATCGCCTGCATTTCAGCAGATCGTTTTCATTACAGCGGGGAGCGGCCCCTCGGCGCGGCGCTCGGAGCGGCGCGCAGCGCGCAGGCGGAGCCCCGAGAGGCACGGCCGTGCGAAGCCTCTCCGGACGCGCGGATCGCCCCGCACGCGCGGTCGCCGCCGCGCAAAGTTTCGCTGCCGTCACTCCGCCGTTTCCTGCTCTGCTCCGCGCTGTAACCTTGAACTTTCGAGAGCGTGCTGTCAGTGCCGTAATAACCCGCCACCAAAACTTCTTAAAAAAAAAAAAAAAAAATTAAAAAAAAGCTAAACAACAACAACAAAAAATCCTCCCGCCCACCTCCTCCCCCCTCTCCCGCCCCCCCGCCCGAGTCCTTCCCCCCTCATCTGCAAAACAACCGCCGGCAGCCGCCGCCGCAGCAGCAGCAGCAGCATAGCACGGCTCTGCGCGCCGACTACAAGAGGGTTAAAAGTGTAGATTGGATTTCACCCCGGGAAATCGAGCGCACGGAGTGAACTTGAATCTTTGGCTATTTAAGGAGGACTGGGGTTTGTTGTGGAGTTGTGGTGATTCAGGGCAGAGCCCCGTCCTGATTGATTTCATCTTCCTCGAGTCTCAGATGACTGTAAAATGAACAGATGAAATTATTCCTTTTTTGAGGCTTTTTCTTAGGGGCTCTCCGGGCAGCGCGTTTGCAAAAGCGAAGTCATGATGTATTCTCCAATCTGTCTCACTCAGGTATAGACGCATTTTGATTTATTTCATTTATTTGCTCGTTTATTTATTTATTTTCACGCGTTTTCTGTGTTTATGTGTGAGTTGCTCATGAGTCAGTGTAGCACTTGTAATGAGTCAAGGCGCGGTTGTGCCGCTCCTCGGACCCAAACTCCGCTCGCAGGAGGGATTCGGGATATGCTCTGCACCAGGCCATTGTTTTGGGGGGATCCGTTCAAAGTGTCACTCGCAGACAAATACTGTTAATTGCTGGCGCACAGCGAGTCAAAGGTTAACGGAAGGGAAATGAGCGTAATTGCGCTAAAAACGCGGGTTTGATAAGTATTGATTTGATTGGAATCAAGCTATCCGCGCTCTTTTCAGCTCTGCGGCGTGCATGGAGCCTAATTAAAGGGTTTAAAAAGGAAAAGTGCTGTCTTTGACCAAAGGGAAGAAAGCAATCTCAGCTCTCTGCTGTGCGAACTAACCACGCCTGACGCTTCAGGAGCTCCGCTGCCTGCAGCGGCCGAGCTAGGAGCTCGGGGCCGAGCGCGTTCCGCTCGCAACGCACCGGGATCTCTCCCGCCCGGCGCCGCTCTCGGGACCGCTGCTCGGGCCGCGGCTGTCACCGCTCCCAGCGCTGCCCGGTGCCGGCCCCGGGAGCTGAGCGGCCGCGGGAGCCGCCGGCGGAGGGTCCTCGCGAGGCCGCGGAGCGCGCTCGGCACCGGCGCTGCAGGGGAAGCGGCCGCGGCCCCGGAGCGTTTCGCGAAGGGAGAACCCTATGTGCAGGGCCAGGGGACAATTTTCAGGAGCTTTTGTGAAAGTGTGTCTGAGGAGGATGTGATGTAAACTGATGAAGTGATAACTGCTTGCTTCCACATTGGCGCGACAAATAGCTCAAGAAGAAGAAAACGTGCGAAAGTAACGTCTCGTGTGCGCCGTAATTAAGCGGCCAATAACGCGCTTATAGCTGCACGGTGAATAAATAAATACGATTTAAGTTATTCGACAATTAGAAAGCATTGTAATTCAAAAGGACTGAAGTATTCACAAATTGTGAATGGAGATGGAAACAATGATAAGGCTTATTCAGTGATTGGATACAGTCCTGTAGCTTTTTGGCTGACACATTTTTTATTGTTTATATTTTGTTTGGCATCTGAGCATGATTGACTTAGATATGGATATTTTCAGCAAGCAAACGTGAGCTTCAGTGGAGCAAAGCTGGAAAAGAGTACTGCAGGAGTATTTCTCCTTCTAAAGAAAAAGTGCTGCATGTAGGAAGCACGCTGTATAGCAGATACATGTACAGTTGTGGTACACATCAGTAAAAACTTACTTATGGTGGAATCTTCCATTAGTGCAAAATAATGGGCTGTGTCCTGCAAAATCATTGTCAGGAAGCAAAATCTCTGCGCTGGAGTGTGTACCTCAGAGTACAACTTGAGGCAGCAGCTTTTGCACTGAGAGCACACACGTTTCCACCAGCACCTCTCGCACAGCGCACAGCTCACGTTGCTCTTTTCTGCTGTCGTGACATTTTTTTCCCATATGCTCACTTACTGGGCTCCTAGGTGCAGTTAGATTTCTTCCCTCTGCAGATCTCTATTAAAATGCCATGCTTTGGCAGGTACAGAAACACAGCATTGCTCTCTGCAGCCATAGATATAAGGAAGCAGTTCCTGGCTCCTGCGTGTTGATAACTTCATGCTTTACATGTTACAGTCATGCTGCAGCATCTGCCGTGCAGAAGCCATTCACACGTAGAGGCACATGCATGCAGAAGCATCACAGCAGTTTGATTGTAGTTTGGATTTTTTATCTGTCTTTTTGGAGCCAGGAGAGCATTTTTGAAATTGTTGTTCCCTAAATTAAAAAAAAAAAAAAAAAAAAAAAAAAAAAGAAGAGGTTACAATGGAAAAGAGAACGCACGCTTTCCATAATTTTGAGTTGCAGCTGAGTTAAAAGAACACTGCTGGAATTGCTCTCTCTATTGTGTTCTCGATCTTGAAGGCTCTGCATAGATGCATGTTGACTGTGGCAGTGCGTGCTCAGGAGAAAATATTTTGATAGAAGTTCTAAACACAGAGCACCTGTTTGAAGCAGGCTGCCTGCACGAGGAGCACAACTCAATTTGTGCCAGTGCAGCACCGGAGCATCTTGTAAGCACAGCTCTAAAAGCCAGAAGTGCAGTGTTAAGAGAGACATTGGCAAATCAGATGTTGCCCACCGGTGTTTCAGTGTAAGTTTGGTAGCTGTAAAGTAACTTGAAGGAAGAAGGAAGGCTTAGCAAAAGCAATGTAATTTTAGGGGGAAGGGCAAGGGGTGTCCTTTTTCCTGTCCTCCTGTATGCGCCTTTCTCCCTGTTTTGGAATGAGTGTAAACTACATTCATCCCTCTTGCTGAGGCATGATAGGATGCAGTTACCGCATGCCTTCAAGTGCTTGGGCTCTTGTGATATTTTTACCACAGTTTATTTTTATGTTATGGTGGTCCAGGAAACTCCGAATATGTTGTCTTTCTCTCTTCCCCTCAGAATACTCTCTTTCATTATGCACAAAGAAAATCCATGTGGGGAAATGGAGCGACTGAAGTTTTTGGTGTAAAATTTCTGGACTTCTGCCTTGCATACTTATTGCATGGTCTTCAGTCCAAACTTGGATGAACTGATATGAAGTTTGTCAGAGTGGAAAATGTGAGAATAGCACTTCATTTCCCCTTTACCTTTTCCAGACAGAAAACCTGGCCTATCTATCATCATTACGCTACAATTAGACAACGAGCATTTTCCCTTTATTTACAAACTACATAGTTATTCTATAATAACTTCCATGTTAATTTAAGTGGTCAGTGCGGAATGGTTCACCTGAGCCATTGGATATGACATCTTACTTCCATAAATCACTTTATTGGAAGAGCAGCTATGGCACATGGGTAAGTGCCACATAAAAATCTTTCTTTTTTTTTTTTCTTTTTTCTTTTTCCCCCGATATTGCCTGTACTAATATTAAGGTGAAAAAAAAAAAAAAAAAAAAAATCTGTAGATGGCTTTATAGGAGGTTTAGTGGAGAAAGTGTGTGATTAATTGGAAATCTCCACTTAGGATCATTTTTATGGGCACTTCTTCTTGTCAAGTAATGTTTCATTTGGAAGGACTCCGGATGCATAATGAGTCTCTCTCAAAGATATCTGATAATATTGCTTTAGAATGGGATCTTCGTTGCTGTTTCTCCTTCACAATCCTTTGCATGTATCTATAGACTTAGGACTCTGTGATATTGTAAAAGAGAAGCATCAATTTGGTTTTAAAAAGGTGTTTCTTTTCCTTTTTTTTTTTTTTTTTTAATTTTTCAGTCTTTGTAAAGGAAAGCATTCAAACACCAGAAAGTGGAATTTAAAATCAAGAATTCTGTGCAATTATCATAGATGTAAAATGCTACTGGCTATTACTGGTAATAGTATGTGAAGTACCTGAAAATGAAGCCATTCTGGAAGGGTTTGCCATGTTCTCCATAAAAATGAAAACTGGGTCTGCAGTATTCTATTAGCGCAGAACTTGCACATTAATTTCATTCCCATTTTAAGCTACAGTGCTGAAGTCTGTTTCAGACATAATTACTGTATTGCGGGAAAAAAATAATTTCTCCCACAGCTCCTCAGCCCCCTGCCTTTCTCCTTGCCCCACCTTTAACCCCAGATGTCACCATTTTCAAGATCTGTAGGAAATCTGCTTTATTTAGTCTAAAACGAATTGCAAAGATTTAATACCACACAGCCTTCCTGCTTATGCTAAGTTAGAATTTTAATAGCGTTTTGTTTAAATGTTTTAAGATGGCTTTTGTAGATGAAAAAATAAACTTTCTCTAGTAGTTAGAAGAGAGGAGAAAAAAGCATGGCACTGGAAAATGCATGAAGCCTTATCATGGGCTGTGGTTACTCAGAGCAGTATTGCCTTCCCACACAAAGAACAGATTGTGGTTTAACTCTTTCCACGGCCTAGTTTTTTGTGCCAGCATAGTATCAGAATTGTTCAGATCTCCGCTGGAAACTGCTAGCCAGTTTAATTATTGCCTTTGTGGCTCTTTGTCAAGCACGGTACTGTAGTGCAGTCATTTATGCCCCAAACTATCTCCTGATATTGCATCTCGGCTTTTTTTTTTTTTTTTTCTTTTTTTCTTTTTTTTTCCTTTCTCTGTTAAGGTAATGTGGGCATAGGTAAACTATTCACAACTTTTATGCTGTTTTCAGTTTGCTTTGGAGGTGGTGAGGGGAGAGAGGTAAGCAGCTCTGGTAGGCTTTTGTACCATTCAGGAAATTCTGAACTTTGAAATTTGAAGATTTAAATGCTGAATTCTTGGCCCGGAGCTCCCACAATGGCAGTCTGAACTCTGTATAATTGAGACCATTAGTTATACTTTCATCATTTTTACCTAATGGAGTTAATCAGCCTTCTGATTAAGCATAATTCATTCCCCGTCTAGCAGTGTAGCTAAAATATTAGTTAGTTAATTGTATTCTTGAATATAATTGTATAAGAAAAGATTTGGGTTTAGTTTGATTGCACCGTGCAGCTCAGTGTGATGAACGATCTGCTTGGTATTTAAAACTAAATATGCCTGCGCACAGAAAGGGAGATATCTCCCCTAAGATCTCACTTGCAAACAAAAATGCAGCAGCGTATGATAAGCAGATTGCGCTGTTCTGAACATTGGATTTGTTCACAGAAGGGCCATTCGCTTTTGGAAAAAGCCTATTTAGATATGAACATGGATGTGTAGGACGGTTCTTCAAGCAGACAAGATGAATTAACTTAATTGCTATAGGATGTGCTTGTAGATGACAACCAAGCATTACCTCCTTAATGCAATACATATTGCTGTCAGGCAGAAGATAAGAACTTCAGGTGAAGCCAGATGACAGGAAGGGATATTTTGGAACTGTAAATAAATGGCACGGATTTCACAAAAGCAGCATTTGACCAGCGGTGCACTCGTAATGTCACTCTGCCACAGCATGCAGAAACACAAAGAATGCAAAGTTTGTGCCAAGTTGCCATTTTTCATTGTACACCTCAGATTGATTTTTAAGGGGTTTAGAATAATTGCCACACTCATGTGATCGGTTAACAAATTAACTGACTCTGTGGGGCTTCAAAACCCGTAGTGAAGCTGCCAGGAGAAAATTAATGTAATTTTTGTTCTCGACTTCATAAACTTTTATTTTACAGAGTTTGGGGGTGGTGGGAGGGAAGCCCGAAGAGTTGAAAGTACAGAAGCTTCTTTGCAGGGTTTGTGTACAACATGCTGTGCCTTTTCCCCACTTTCCCTTACTGTATACTGGTTTCTCTAGTTACCACCACTGGAATGGTGCCGTTTCAGTGCTGGAATGTTGGACGTTTGATAAGAAAATGGATCAAGTTTAATGGCGCATGCTCTTTGTGCCACCAGCAGGCTCTTGCTGAGAGCATGCTCCAAAAGCGGGAACTGTGTGGCATTACACTGAGCATGTATATGCTTTGTGTTTCTGTGCCACAGAGAAGAGAAATGAACTGTGGCATTCACTTCAGCGTTCTGAACATTTCTGCTCAGATTTTTTAGAACTGTATAGTGTCCTCTTTGTGCAATGGTACTTTTCTTGATGCTAGTCATTCACTCAGATATTTAAATGTTCGGAACAAAACATTTTGATAGCATCTCTTTTCAGTGATGTAGTCTCTACAGCGATGTAGGATGAAGTGGGGGGAGGCATACAGAATAAAACCTTCAGATGCTTTTCTCAAAGAGTGAAATATGGGAAAATGTGATTTTCCGTGTAATTTTGTCTGTTGTCTGACAGCAATGGTAATCACATCAAGGGTGTTATGCAGAAATTTGTGTAAATATTAAGTAAATATTGAATGTTTATTCTCTTTGTCTTGGATTTCGCTTTAAGATTTTCAGAAATCTTTATTGATGCTGCTTTGGTTATGACAGTTTACTGACTTTTCTTCTTCTCTCCTTTCTTACCCCTCCACTTCCCTCCACAGGATGAATTTCACCCGTTCATTGAGGCACTTCTTCCGCATGTCCGTGCAATTGCCTATACTTGGTTCAACCTCCAGGCTCGAAAGCGCAAGTACTTCAAAAAACACGAGAAACGAATGTCAAAGGACGAGGAAAGAGCAGTTAAGGATGAGCTACTAAGCGAAAAGCCCGAAATTAAACAGAAGTGGGCATCCAGGCTCCTCGCCAAGCTGCGCAAAGATATTCGCCAAGAGTTCCGGGAGGATTTTGTGCTCACAGTGACTGGGAAGAAGCACCCGTGCTGTGTATTGTCCAATCCTGACCAGAAGGGTAAGATTAGGAGGATCGACTGCCTGAGACAGGCTGACAAAGTCTGGCGTCTGGATCTAGTCATGGTGATCCTGTTCAAAGGCATCCCCTTGGAAAGTACGGATGGAGAGCGGCTCATGAAATCCCCACATTGCACAAATCCAGCACTTTGCGTCCAGCCACACCACATAACAGTATCAGTCAAGGAGCTTGATTTGTTTTTGGCATACTACGTGCAGGAGCAAGGTAGGAAGCAGATTGTCATGTTTCTATGTTAGTATGTCAAACTCGAATTCCAAGCAGCCCTGTTTCCCCCGTGGGCTGTCTTCCAGTGAAACATTATTCTGTGGTCTCTATACATAACGTGGGTACATATCCATATATAAATTGGCATGTGTACATATATACACACAGACACACTCACTCCTACAGACCTGCACAGATTATGTGTACGTTTAGCATATGTTTCTTGCTCTCTTTCAAGAGAGAGCAGAATGTCTCAAGGTAGTTCTTCAGTTCCTTTCTTTTTTTTTTTTTTTTTTTTTTTCCTGTTCACAATTTGACTCTCTCTTTGTATATAAATATATATATATTTTCCCAGTTATGACTTCAGGAAATGCTATTCTTATTTTTAAAGTCCTTTTTTTTTTTTTCTTCCCTGTAGTACTGTCAGTACAGATGCAGGCATGTGCAGTAGCACAGTCATGATAAACAGTACTTTTGTTTTTTCAGTTTCAAATAACCAAGAATTCATCCTTAAATTGATAAAGCTACTGAAACTTTGAGAGCAATTGTAAATGTTCTCAAAATAAAACATGATAAAAATTTAGCCCAGAAATGCTGGTTAACCAATACTAAATAGGCAAAATTGCAGCATACATATTTAACGTTTTATTCATATTTGACATTGCTAGATCATGTTTCCTATCAGAGTTTTGAAACAAAGATTCAGGTTGTAATATTAAAAGAGAAATTTCCTCTAAAATTTTGTTTTCGTAATTACAGTAGTATACTTAATTTTATATGGAAGATTGCAGAAAAGCTTATTTACATGTTATTTATTTATTTATGAAATTAAGGTAAAATCTATTATTCTGTTAATCATATGTAAGGGAGAAACTTGCTAGTCACATCACTTATTTAGATAAAAAATATTTGTGAGCAGGTCCCCTAGAATTGAAAATGGCTGCAAGTCGATAAAGGATTTTCTCTGATACTAAGCCTTCTGAGAAGCACTTTCTCTTTGTGAGATAATTTTGTTTCTTTTCGGTGATCGTGTCATCCTCTAGCCATCACTGTATTGCTGAGTGATAAGTAGCAATAATGCATTTGTTTCTTAGCTGCAGATCTAAACCAGGGTAAGTTTGACCAGCTGCGGATGGCGGGCCATTTCATGGTTTGGCCTGGTAGTAGCAGAAATGGCTTGCAGAAGGGCAGATGGCAGTCTGTTATCTGATGCCCCATACGTAACTACGGATCTAACTGGAAAAGAAACTGAATAGATTTTATTAGGAACAAAGGAGTAGGGTTGTGTGTCTTCATTGAGCAGGTACCTGTGGTTTAAAAGAGTCGATACACAACAACCTTTTTACTTTCAACGAATTGTTCTCTTAAAAGTTTAGCCACCCAAGTATTGCATCGTGTTTACATGAATGTATAAATAGGATTCAATTTTTTTTTTTTTAAATTATTCGTCATGGAAATCTGTGTTTCTTTTTTTCTCTTGCCGTTTGTATTTTATATATTTTTTTTCTTCACAGCAGTCGACAATTTGCTCAAATATTTTGCAGTGACTTTAAGCAGCAGAACAGTCTGGTAAACGTGAACCTTTTCTACGAAAGCACTGAACTTAACAGTTTAATTACAAACACTTTTTATCTTCAAATCTTTTTTGTGAAGAAAAGTTTGAATGATAGATTGAATGCATGTATATTGCAGGACCTAACTTACTGATTAATTCTAATGGATTTACCTGCCTGTAAAAGTCAAAAGTACAAAGGCAGGCAAAAGAGCTTAAGTAGCTCTTGAACCAAAGAGGCTGGGGTCATGGTACTCCTACACTCTTGATTTTAAGTTGTTGGATAGCTTGAAATTGGAGAAGGAATTGCAGAACATAGCTGATTTCATTGATTTAAACAAATAGAGAATATTAGTTTATTCAAAATATTTGCCTAAACAGAAATGAGAAAGATAAGCGTGCTGTAATATTATGACTTCAAAGGTTACAAGAAGCCACTCTGTGAATATACTGGAAGATGAAACTGGCAAATTTTTTTGTATCAAGCTACCCTTAGCAGAAGCCATTGTTTATTGCAAACTGTATGTATTTTGTATCTCTCGTGCTGCTTCACAGTTAAACTTTTGCTAACATCTGTTTGCTCTCTTGAAGAAGTCATATTCAGTTATCTTTGTGTATTTTTCCCCATTTTGCCACTTTGATTCTCTGCCCTCAGTGAATGCAGGTTAATTGGACTTCGCAGTGTACTTGATTGAGAGCATCAGACTTGAAAAAGATATGCATGAAGTAAACCAAAATGCTTCATTTTACGCATGCTGTTTTGCTCTATATTTCTCTTTTAGAATACTAAAATCCGCCTAGTAGTATCATATGAAAAACTAAGCAGAGAAATTGAAACAAATGACTGAACGAAATACGAAGAAGGAATTAATGCACAAAATGAAGAAAGGGGCCAAATAGTTTGGTTTTTTTGTTGCTTTATAAAAGAAGATTAGAGGAAAAAGGAGGAGGAAGGATAGTTCGAGTGCCAGTGATGGTTGCCAGTGGCACCAGGATTGGCATCAGACCTTCTTTGTTTAGCCTAGGATGCCTGTGATTTGTTGGTTGGCATCCGCATTGCAGTGCAGAGTAATGTTACAATATATTGACAATTTCCAGATCTAGAAGTGTCTGTAATTCTTTCAGTTCTTAATGACTACTTCCATGTCTGCCTTGAAGTAAGAAATAAGGACTTAAGCATTAACCTATCAAGTTTTGTGGTTGACCAACTTTATCTGGTTCTCCTTTTTGCCCACCTCTGTCAGAATTCAGCATCTTTTTCCCCCTATTCTCTTTCTACGACCCCCTTGTGCTTTAGAATCTTAAAAAAAAAAAAAAAAAAAAAAAAAAAAAAAAAAAGAGGCTTAACATAGAGTTACAAAGCTGCTCCTTTGACTGAAATGGAGGAAGAAAATTGGATGGACACAGTAATCAATGTTTAGTGTCAAAATAATTTTTGTTCATAATACACTTCTACAGGGCTCTGCTTCTGCATCAGTGCCCTGTTTACTCCGCCTGAGTTTTTAAAAACCCTAAACCTTGAAAATGTCAAGGGTATTGTTTCTAATGATAAAAATGATTTTTGTTTTTTGTTACTTTCTCTTTTCTTTCACGCTTTCATTCTTTCTCTTTTTATCTGGCATCACAGAGTATCTGTCGTTTGCTATGAAATGCGTCTGAGTCCAAAAAATCATTTGATGATATTTGACTCAATCAGTGCAGCGCTTATGCTGCGTTCCCGTTGCTACAAGAACCGCCATTTTGTTTGTCAAGTGCCAGGAGAGGAGGAAAAAAAAAAAAAAAAAAAGGCAGACAATGTGCTTGATGCCAATAATGGTTGCCAGTGGCACCGAGGTTGGCATCAGACCCTCTTTGTCTAGTTGCTGAATGCCTTTGATTCGTTGGTTGGCATCCGCATTGCAGTGGGCACATTGGAAAGTTTTTGACAATCAGTGAATGAAAGCTGCAGTACTTGTTTGCTGCAACAGAACCCAGATAATATAAATCCCTTCTTCTGAGAGATGTTTTGCTTAAACTTACAATGGCTGATAAAAAAAAAAATAAAATCGCACCGCTCTTTTTAAAAAATATAAAATATCTACAGCAATGGATCTCATCTGCAGAATTCCTGATCCTCATGTTGTCTCTGCTGTTTTTCTTCCTGGCAGCATAAATAAAATGCAAAGCATTTTAGCAGATAGTGAATGAAGCATAATAGGCATAAGAAATACTTTGGGAGTATAAAGGACTCAAGCAATGGTAAATGTAAATGGTAAACATTTTAAAGTGTGTAACGCGTGTGCCTCTCGGAGTATATCTCTCAGATCAGTCATGTTGCTGTTTACACTCTCCTTTGTCCTTGTGCAAGACTGATATAACTGGGGGAGCCTGCATCCCCAGCTGTTAATAAAATGTGAAGTTGAGGGGAGGATCTTTTAAACTATCCAAGAATGAGAGCAGAAAATAGATGCAGATGTCCTACGTCTGGTACTGCTCAGGCACTCCTGATTTAAGTTCTTTACACATCAAGATGTTGCTGTTCCAGCTGCGGGATTTCTGCTACCAGCAATTTGGTGAAAAGACTAAATCATTTGTGCTGGAAGTTTCCTAGATAGCATTAATATTGCTTTCCGGTTAACTGCTATTATCTCATTAATTAATAAGGAGGATTAGCAAGCCCTTCCCAAAGGTCTGCGCAGAAGGAAGCCTGGCCTATGCGAGCCCCGGGATCACCAGGCTGTGTCCTGCATCTCTGGAGGTCGTGGGAGAAAGGAAGGGGAGAGAAAAACGTCAAGAGGGGGAGAGGGCGGGAGAGGCCAGCTCCCTGCAGGTCGGCAGGGGAGAGCTTTGCCTTGCGGACTCATCTGCCCAGCACCTGGGGAGACCCAAGGAGCACGTTGGCAGGCTGCACACCAGACGGCTGCCGCAGGCTGCCTGGGGCCCATCCGGAGTGTGGGCGTTCCTTTGCTGCACCTGTGTGCATCCGGAGCTGTTTCCAGCCCAGCCAAGCGCTGAGGGGTCAGCGATCCCTTGCTGAGCTTGGATGCTGACTTTTCTCTTTGGCAGAGCCGGTAGCAGGGATGCGCTATCTCACTTTGGACAGCGTGTTCTACTTTCAGAAGGGACTCTGTGTAGCTCAGAGGCGATGCCTCTGAACTGCAAGAATGGGCCAGTGGCCTCCCAGCAGGTCAATGGCGCAGTCCCCTTATCAGGCTTCTTGCATTTTGTGACTTCCTTGTCATGGGAAGCTCATTTTTTTTTGAATAAGTCTGTGCAGTCATTCTGACAATGTGCATCCAGTTTAGCTTTAGTAAACACATGAAATTGAGAATGTAGCAGTATAATAAAAATATTTTTTTCTATTTTAAAATGGCATTTTTTGTTGTTGTCTGTTTGCCTTGAGCACAAGAAATTCCACTTGAAATCACACCCTGAACTTTCTTTAAGCGATATCCTCTTTGTGTAATGTGTGTAACGTTCATGTGCCCAAATGCTGCAACACCCTGAAAGAATTTGGATGTGGGTTTGTGTTTCTTGAGTGCACTGATGCTTCTGCACACAATTAATAAAACAAAAAAATAGGCCTAGAATAATCAATCAATCTGCTGAATTGCTAATTGTTCCTACACCCTTTAACTTATTTGCCTCCTCCTTAGTGCCTTATAGTTATACGGGAAGAAACGGTTGAACATTTTACCTGTTTTCCAGAAGGATATGTCAAAGCACAGGGCGATTTGTTGGAGTTTATACAGCAAATTGTTAATTCCACTGAGAACAACAGGAAATATAGATTATTACTGCCTTTACCCTGTGGGTGTCTGTATGTTCTTGCAGCCTATTTCTTGGACACTGAAATGGCATGCTTATCCCTTGCATTAAGTATCAATTTTTAATCAATGCAGAAGTAGAGGTAGGAGTTTGTATTTTATGTGCTCTCATGTAAGGGGAGCTTGTTGTGGTTTGAGAATCTAATAGGAAATAATAAACATTTTAAAAACATTGGATTATTTTGAGCAATTAGAGTCTACTCAGGCATGCAAAAAATGTAATTTTAAAACACTCCTTGTGTCAACTGAAAAGGAAGCCTCATTGATTTATTTTCTAGTTTTCTGATGTGAAACGTGGGATGATCACTTTGTTGACTATCTCAAATGTGCTGAAAATTGCAGACAGAGAAGACATTTGTCATTAAAAAATGGAAGTTAATTTCTTGTATATATGGGCATAATAATGTTTTTCAATTGATAATTATTGTTACTTTTTGCATGAAGTCATGGGAAATTTAAACACTTGAAAAACTCACTTACCATTCACACAGTAAAACTGAAAAATCCTAAATGTCTATTTTTCTCTTTTCAAATTCATGTTTTATAAGCAATACCACAGATTCATAAGAAAGAAAAGGGAATTTTTAATACTGAAATAAAAAATGAAATATATATATATCTATATGTTTTAGGAAGGAGTCATTTTTTTTTTGCTTGTTCAGTTTTTTTTCCTGCTTGATACACCAGGGAGGTAATTTTCACAGGGTTAAATGATGTAATTGTGTTGAAGACAAAGGAAGCTTACGGTTAAATAAATTTTGTGCAACTAGTTGAAAATTTAGAAGTCAGCATTAATTTTTGAATCACATTTAGATCAACAGCAAGAAGCTATAAAGTGAAGAAAAGAATAGAAATGAAAACAGAAAATTCTTGCTTCACGATAGTTTCAGACAGAAGAACAATGCTGGGAACAAACAAAATGCTTCGAAACTATAAATAAGGCCACTAATTTGTGAAGGAAATACTTCACTTAACAGCAGAGGTCTATGTTTTAAATTTCTTAATTTTTATGCATATTGAATTCATTGTAGCTGTGAAAACGTTATAAAATAATTAAACAGTAATTCCTCTGCATGTTGGATTCTGAAGTTTATTGCACCAGTCTGCTGTCAAGCCAACATCTTTTTCCAGCTTTCCTTTCTCCCTGGGTTTTCCTTCTCCCCCTTTTTCCTGCTTTTAGTGAAGGAGCAGAATAGAAAGCTGGAGGAATGGTGGCTGGCTGGAGCTTTGGTCTTTGGAACTGCGCACTTCAATGCCAAGCAGAATAATCCAGCAACTTTCCTAAGGAGTTATGATCCAGTCCCAGCAGGATGGTGGATGCTGCTTTGCTGCAATCGAATGGGATTATCTCAGGATCAAGTTAAAGGGCTAACTTAACTAAACAGAGTCATTACTTCCATTTTGGGTTGGAGAAGAAACCCCTTGTCTGGAAACACATTTCAGATGCTTAGTGAATGTGAAAAGGAAGACCCCATTCTTTTTGGAGAGGCTACATGATTTTCCTCTGTTAGTTGTTTATTTATATATTTTTCTATCACTAGAAATTTCAAGAAGCACCTGCTAAAAACTTAGCTCTGGGCAATGAGGGGTTGGATTAAAAGTGGCGTGAAAGTCTCAGAAGCTAGTAATGGGAAAGTAAATCACAGATTATTAACTTTGTCCAAGAGAAGAGCGAGTTGATTTGGGTGTGTATATTGTAGTGTCTGAGAGCAGTGAGTTGTGTGTGACGTTGGGAACATTCCTCTCGCGCAGCTGTTATCTTTTTTTTTTTTTCTTTTCCCCACCACATTTTAATTTATAGAAAGATTACTTTCCTTCTCTCTTCTCCACCCTTCTTTCCTTTTTTTATTTTTTATTTTTTATTTTATTTTATTTTATTTTCCCCACCCAAATATGTTTCTTTAGCCATTTCTTCGGTGCCTCATTATTGGCGTGTGACTTTTGTTCTAGCTTTTTTCACAGTCAGTGGGAGATAGGTACTTCAGACATGGCTTTTGTGGGGGATTCTGTCTATGAAAGAAGTAGAAATCTAGAGTATGTTTAGCAAAAATAACATTTTGGACCATTTTAGCCAGCCTGATTGTTGCAGGTTTTTCCTGCAAGCCCCAAGACTCTTTTGTCACATCCTTCTTTTACCTTGTACCCCATCTCATATAAAAAAAAGTTACTTGAAGTTGTCCAGACATTGGGATCTTTTTAATTTTGTGTCCCTCCTAACTACTTCTGGTATTTGGGATCTTTAAAAATATTCATTTTTTAAACCTGAAGATATAGAATTGAAATTAGGAGAAATTACTATGATAGCTTCGGGCAAAGAATAGCACAAAACCGACCATCAAGCTCTTCCCTTAGAGAAACCTTGGGTGTTCTAACAGTAACTATATATCCAGAGAAAGAGGAATTTTACATTTTCCAGTGCCCTTCAGTGTTACAAAAGTGTCTTCACTAAAGGCGTCTCCCTGACTTGAAGAGGACTTCTAATTATTTCGTCCCTGAAAAATATGTGCTGAAACAAAACAAAGTGGTTCACCTTCTCCTTTTTGGAGACAGAACAGCAAAGTCAGCTAGTGGACAGCTAGTAAACACTGTTTGAGAAACAGTGTGTTTGTTGAGCAATTAAAAAATAAAAATAAAAAGGATAGTTCTTCTTATATCAGACAACAGAAATTATGTGTACAAGTAAATATATTCCATATTATTTGAAGATATTAGACAATTGAGAATTTTATATATTTAGTTATTGAAAATACTGCTTAAATATTTGCCTTCTCAATCTTCAAGATGCATTAAGCTGAAATGCTATACAGATTTTCATAAAGGATAAATTAAAAAAAAGAAAGATTATTATGAAAGATGTATGTTAAATCTAGCATTGCAATTTACTTTTTAGTCAGTCATACTGCCATATTCAGAAAACATTTCCCAATAAAATGACACAGAATCCTATACTTTTTTTTTTTTTTAATAAATGAAAACAAAGGCTGTATAGATATTAGAATTCAGTAATTACAGACTCAACATCTTTAGAAATTAAAAATAATTTAAAAAGTCATACTTACTGTATTTTGTTTATGAATACATTGGCCTAAGATGCCTTTTTATTATTATATTTTCAGCCTTTTTAGTGAAATTTTCAGCCTTTTTAATGAAATGAGTATTAATGGAATGCTGGATTTCCTCAGACATTTTTTTTTGGAGGGCCTTGTATGTTATAGTTAACAAGAGTATTTACCACAGCATCAGTTTTCCACTGTGTGACTAACGCTATGGAAAATGATGCCAGATATATTGAAAGGATGTCTATAATCCATTGTTTCTGATTTAAAAGTGTGAGAACACCTCCTAGTCAAGACAACTTTTGTTTTCTTTTTCTGACATGTGCAGTTTCTGGATGGATTACCTTAAATTTGTTATGCTATGTTAAAAGATGTGTTTTATGAGGCCAGCCTCAGCTCCTGGCCTAGTGTCAGGGACCCTGCTATGTTATGTAACACGTCTTGTTAGGTTTAATTGACCAAAGCTGATTTGTTAAAACAATTCATTTGTGCTGTAACTCATGCCCAGGCCAAGTTGCTACCTGAATCTCTTGACCTTGACTTGTCTGGGTCATGAAATGGCTGTGAACTACTTGACCTCTCCATTGTTCGGCAGCGTCACTGCTTCCTCTGATCCTCTGTGATAATCGTTGACAAGAAGGCCTCAGCCCCCACTTTCCACCCCAGTGGGTTTCACGGCATCCCTCTGGAGCTGCTATGTCCTCTATTGGAGGTGGTCAGGCTCTCAGCATCACTGTCTCTTGTCTGTTGACAGTGGTGGTGACAAAGCGGCTGCCCTCCTCTGTGGAAGAGGTGGAGGAAGGATTTCTGCCGGCTGGCGGGAAACCTTTTCCTCCTTGATGCTGTGGTGTCCTTCTTTTCTTTGAGGACACCCAGGTTTTCTGCATTTCTCAAGGGAAAACACCCATAATTCTTTGTCAGCTTTGTTTCACTTTGGGCGTCGTTATGTGAGTTATATGGGAAAGAAGGCTTCATTTACAAAGTATTTTGCAATCAAAATATAATGCATATACACACTACTTCAGTTTTTACAAAATAAAGAAGGAGACTTAAATTCTTTCTTGAAGTGGAGGTACACTACCTAAATGGCTATATTATTTATTTGGTACCAGAACCTTCTCTTCTTAAAGGCTAGTATTGAATAAAATCAATATTTTACTCAATAGTGACCATGGTCTCTGAAGAAAAGCACTTCATACAAGATGTTTGATGTAGTGTCTAAACTTGTTAAAATGAAATATTTGTCTTCTCTCTCCTTCTCTCTCTCTCTCTCTCTCTCTCTCTTTTTTTTTTTTTTTTTTTTTTTTTTTTTTGTGAAATTCTTTGTTTCTGGGGAAAACTGTTTCTACTTAAACTTGACTCTTGGTGAAAGGCGAATTCATTTGCCCTGCATCCTGACAGGCTGCCTACAGTGAATGTCCCAGATTCTCTTGCCAGCTCCTTGATTTGGGCTTTCTGCTCTCTGTAATTACCTACAATTTGACTGTTAGGACAGTTTAGTTTTTTGAGATGAATATTACATCTAATCATCTTCTGCGTGCATTGTGCTGCAGTTTTAGGAAGCAGTGCCTTTTGAAATCAGTGACAGGATCTGTTTGAAAAACTGATGGCATGATACAGACTTGCTGATACAGGAAAGCTTACACACCAGTATGGTACCAGTGGTAAATCTGTAAGAAATGATCAGATAATTGGTATGTTCTTAATTTAAGGCCTTAGCCTGAAAACTTTTCTCGTGTGAATAGACTTAGTCGATACATTTTTTTTGTTTAAAACATACTTTATTCTCTGCACTATGCCCTGAACTGGCAGCATGATTGGGTGAATTTCTGCAGTCTTTTTTTTTGAAGGTGAGAAGAACAACAAAACCCACCAGATAACATCTGTGCAGATGGTGTTCCTATACAGTTCTAAATGATCAAACTTTTTCTTTCAGTATGAAACTCTTCAGCTGAGTTCTGTTTTTTGACTGCTGTTACATAGCTCCTCTGAAGGACGAGGAGGGGACTGCTGATGTAGGGAATCTAAATAGCATCCCTGTGATGGCATTGTGAGGATCTTGCTGAGATGTAAAGACATCAAGATCCATACCTTAGTTTCCAGCCCTCTGTGTCTGCAGGCAGATTTCTTTGAGTCATAACAGACAGCATCACTTGCTGTAGTGCTGCCTCAGTAGCTGGATATTGCAAAACACCTAGATGTGTACTGGCTGAAAAGGTATAACTCTCCCTACACTTTAATGCAATCAAAATTTGCCTGCTGATGCCCAGCCCCCAAGTGGGCTCTGAATGGTAAAGAAACATCTTACCCTGTTTTCTCATGCCCGGACAGAAGAAACTTGCCCAAGCAGGGAGGGCCAGCACAAAGCATTCCTCCACTGAAAGCCCTGCGGTGGTTCTGCACCATGGGAGAGGGTGGCAGAGGAAAACCACCCAGCAGGATCATTTGCTGCAGAAACCAGGTCTGTGCTGAGAGCATCCCTTGGAATCAGCGATGTTTCAGTCACCAGGAGCCTTGGGCAGGACTGGCCCCTTGGGCCAGGGGGCCACAGTTCTGGTGTTGTCCGAGGTTTGGTGCCCTGTGACAGTAGAAAGAAAAAATGCTTTATATTGAAAGGAGAAAGAAACAGTCATTGTGGGCAGTTAGATATATGTTAATCTAGCTGGCCAAGGAAACAGGATGAATTTGCAGTGTTTATAGGGATTGCCTTTGAGTTCAGTCTTGTTCCTCACCCCTCTCACCTCTCCAGTTCTAAGGTTTTGAGCCTCATGGGTGAGTAACTCAGACCAGAGCACAGTGACACGGGAGAAGGATGAATGGTGAAGAGTTTGGTTTGAGGTGCAGGATGAAAGTCAAGCTAGTGTAACAGACTGCTTGTGTCTGGAATATGCTGATAATTCTACCTCAATTTACTAGTGCTGTGGCCAAGTCTGGTTTGAAAGGCAACTGAGAGAGAACCCATTGCTCAGATTTATTTAACGGCGTGATATTGCTTTGTGTTTATTCCAGAATCTTGTCTTGAAAGGCCAACTCGTGCCTGATGTCCCTATTGGTTGTACAAGAACTTTCCAATAATGCTCCATTGGTA
Organism: Tetrao urogallus; assembly: GCF_951394365.1. Classification (NCBI taxonomy): domain Eukaryota; kingdom Metazoa; phylum Chordata; class Aves; order Galliformes; family Phasianidae; genus Tetrao; species Tetrao urogallus. The sequence continues at coordinate 43,670,201 of NC_136816.1, forward strand.
GTTTGTCCTTTTTGGACTCAGCATGCCTTCTACTTTTCCTTTTGAAGTCACTGTTTTCCTCCTTCCTGGCCTTTTGGCTGGTAATGAGCTAGTTGTAAAATCAATGCCTACAAAGCTACGAAGCTACTGTTCTCTACTTCTAAGAGTGGGAAGTGACATTAATTCATAAAAGTGAAAAGTAGTCCATCCATAAATTTTTTCCAGGTAATTGACTCAGTCAGTGTGTTTTAGAGTTTAGAGAGGGTTAACATCAAAAGTTATTCTATTGTTTATCTTTCAGTTAAAGAATAACTAGCCTGTACAGAAAAAAAGAATTGGAAAATTGATAGGGCTGTCTAGATTCAGACACATAATTTAAAGTAAATGATATCAACTTTTAGTTTTACCATATGTGCATTCACAGTTGCCAGTTCAGTCATCTATAAAGACTTGTATTGCAGGAGTCATGGACTTCTTTGATTTTATTAAACTCAAGGGTTGTTCTTTTTTTTTTTTTTTTTTAAGCTATGTGTAATTACTGTAACTGTGTAATTATTGCTGGATTTTTTTCCTTGTTAAGGAAACACATCATACTGCTACACAGAGCATAAGAAAGAGCATAAGAATTGCTTGTGCAGTTTGACTATAGCAAGAAGTACTGGTTAATTTTAAAACACATGCCTAATCTTGCATTGCCATACTCAGATACAGTGTGTGTACATAGCCTTCCCTGGCCTCTTGCATATTCTTTTCACTATACTGTTGAATATAACTTAAATATTCTGGGACAAGAATTACAGTTGTCATGTTATCATTTCTGTTCTATTTTGAGCTTCCAAATAAAGGAAAAGCTGCTTATAATAAAATGAGGATCACTGGTCTTTCAGTAATTAAATAGACTTGTTATACTGCATTAATCCTTTTTGGAACATTTGGACTGACTTCTTAGCACTCACAAACACAGCATTAGGGCCAGCAATTAATCTGTTGTTTGTCTTCCAACATTTGTATGATGTAGAGCACATGTGTTGAAAGCCATATTTTAAATTTAGGACCAGGGTCATTATAGTCAAATAATGATATTGATCATTCAGAACTGTGGACCAAGACATAAATCTGAATTGCAATAATTGTTTCAAGGACTTACACACCACTATCTGCATCCTACCATGGCATAATCATCTTCAGTGATGTCCAGATTTGGGTGGTGCATTTCAGAAGTAAAATGAGAAGTAGAGGCTTTTTAGATTTCAGATTTGCCTTCATAGGTAGGTGAAGAAGTAAAGGCTTAACATTTCATCATGAAAGACTATGTTTGGGAAAAAAGGAGAGTGAGACTCTCCTGTGTTATTCTTACCCAGACCTAGTTTAGGAAGCACCTGCCAAAATGATACACTTAAATGTGATCAAGTTGTCCAGCAGAGAGGTTGTTCAGCTGCCCTCTTAATGTCCTCAGAGTCCTGTTATGTTAATGTAGTATTCAAATTTGCTCTTTTCTAATCTTCATAAATAACGAACAAATAAAATCATCCAAGCTTTCTCTCAGGATTTCACAGTTTGGTAGTTGATTTCCTGGACACAGCCTGCTTAGTTTCCTTTGATCAAAGGAGCATACGAATTCTCTTGGTGCTGTGCTTGAGTCCTGCACTGTTCTCCTGCATGTTCAGCAGTAACTGACTTGAAGCATAGTGCACAGTATTAGCTTCTGAGCCTACGTTACATGATCAGAAGAGCTTTATGTTTCTGTAGTATATAGTCTTGAAACACACCATCCTATTGCAGTAAGGTAAAAGTGTTTTTAAATATAGTCCAACTAGTTTGACCTTGTCAGAATTCAAGCCACATTAATGGTAACTTGGTCTTGCTGAAGTATTTCACTGTAGGGCAAGCATTAACACAAAAATTGCTATTATATCTAGTGAGAAATGTACAGAGTGAGTTATACACAGACTTTTTGTTAAATTCCATATGAAGGTACAAGTCATTATTATGTCTTCCGAATGCTCATGACATTCCTCTTGACTTTGATAGGCACTGAGTTGCTGAAGCCAACAGACATAGTTAGGAAGAAACATTCTAGTCACCCAGCTGGAAAGAAAACGGACAGAAAAGCTCCTGGGGATATTGTGTCTTATTTGGGGGCCCCAGTACAAGAGAGATATGGACATAATGGAGACAGTCCAACAAAGGGCCATGGGGATGATTAAGGGACTGAAACATCTCTCCTTAAGAGGAAAGATTAAGAGAGCTGGGACTGCAGCCTGGAGAAGAGATGGCTCAAGGGCATATTACCAATACATAAATACCTGAAGGGATGTTGCAAAGAGGATGGAGACAGGATTTTTCAGAACAAGAGGCAATGGGCATATGTCAAGGCACGGGAGTTTCCTCCTGAACATCAGGAAATGCTTTTTTGCTATTAGAATTACTGGGCAGAGGCTCAGAGGCTTGTGGAGTGTCCTTCTTGGAGATAGGTAAAAGTCATTTGGATACGGCTCTGTGCAGCCAGCCCTAGGTGGTCCTAGTGACCTCCAGTGATCCCTTCCAGCCTCATTCCATCTGTGTTTCTGTGAATTCTTTTGTTTCTTTTTACTGAAGTTCACCTTCATGCATAATGATACATAAAGACATTACGGCAAAGTTTCAGCAGGCCTACATGGCTCCTGAAAGCAGCATAAATGTACTTTTATGTACTGCAGATTCCTCAAGGGGTGACATAGACCTCTGCAGGAAAAACATACCACAGCAGGTTCATTTAAAATTCTCTCATCTGTTTTATTTTCTAATTATAATAACATAGGCATATGAGCCTGACTATGTTTGTTGACTTAGCATTTCGTAAGTAGTTTCAAGTTTGAGTGAAAGGTGTGTGGCAACCTTCCTAGTTGCTATGTATATTATTGACAAGGATGCCTTAGCTGAGTTCTCAAGGTTGGTGCTGGTTTCTGTACCACTGGTATCACACATAAGTGCCAGCATATCTTTTGCAGTCTGTATGGCACTCACCTGAGCTGCAGAGTAGCTGTGGACATCACAGAAAAAGAGTAGAAGTGCCAGGTATTTCCCAGGCAGCTACCCCTGTTCAGGTTTTTTGGGGATCTATCACTGTGTCGTTGCTTGGTGGCCAGGTTACCATGTAGGTGCATCCTTGCTGGTAAAAATTAGAGCAGTTAATGAGTTACTGCCAGAAACTTGGAGGGATACAAGGCCTGGACAAGGTGAGAGAAGACACCACTGTGGGATTAGAGAATAGAAGTAGACAGGAAGTGCAGCAAAGACTGCCCAAGTGTGGGTGTTAGGAAGTGTGAAGGAGAATGAGCACCCTGTTCTGGGGATGCGATGAGCAGGCAGACAGCCCTGCTTTGGGGCATTTGTGCAGTGAGAAACAAAAGCAGGCCTACTCCTGTGCACATATACAACTTAGCAGTGGTGTGCTGCTACTGCCTTGTTTTTGGGAAAGTCTGTGGTTGGTATGTGTGGCTACTGGTGCTTGCTGTAGCTGTGTCTGCCATCTCAATTGTCAGTGACACTGAAGGAAACCAATTTTGAAATCCCTGTGCTATATAATTCTGCTGACTTCTGGGCAACAGCTTTTTTTTCCAGTCTCTGTGGCAACCTGAACTTACTGTATACTAAATGTTTACTGCTCCAGGTTTTGATGTTGGGAAATGAAAATATGCATATTCAACTTTGTGTTCTGTTGAAAGGGAGGGAAATGTTTTTTTTTTTCCTTTTCTTTTTTCTCTCTCCAGTTTTCTAAATTAAATAGACATTCCTCCTGTATTTTGTACATTCACATGGATCAGATCTGTTCCTTTTGAACCTCACTTGATGCAGGAGTGCTTATTTTACTGCAGTATAGGGAACTAATGTGGAATTTGTGTTGCAAAGAACGTGTTCAGTTTCATATTACTTCTGTAAAAAGATGTTTGGCCTGTTTGGGAGCTACCCTGGTGTACTGGGTTCCCAGGCAACAAAACTAGAACATGTATGAGTGAAGTACTGCAGACTCTCTAGACTGTAGACCTAATCCTGCAAATCCCTATTTACATAAATCCCACTGATTTCAAAGGGTCTGCACATGAGAAAGCAGGTTTTACAGGATCAGGCCATTCTTTCTAGAGACCAACATCTGTTGCACCAATTGTGATAATCTCAGGTCTGTTAAAGAAAACTCTGAGGAAATATTTTATGTGGACTAGAAGAAAACAAAAAGGTAACACTGTTTTCTGTTGCTAAAAATTGTATTATTAGCAGAAGCAACTCCCTGCATATTCTCTGTCTGTCCTCTGCTTTCCTCCTGCATACTTTGATTTACGTGAAAGATGCTTTATGCAGCTGTGTGCTGTCATTGCTGCTCTTCACCTGTCTTGTATAGTGAGAAATATCTAGAAGCTGAAAAAGGCCTCTGGCTTACAGGTTAGTGACTGACAATGTCTTGTTTTTGGAGCTGTGGGAAACTGAGAAAGCAATATGTTTTTGAATTTCGAGATATTTTAGATCTTGCACTTTTAAGTCTAAGGTTCAGCTCTATCTGAATTAAGTAATGCAAAGTGTTTGCTCAGTTTTCACTTCAGAATTTTGAGTGGTCTACCAGTAAAACTTAAAGCATTAGCCCAAAACAAGCAGTTGATGGTCATGTTGGGATGAGTAGAGAGGCCACTTCTTTCGCTTTCCTCTTGGAAGAGAACATCTGCACAGTTTTGGTAGCATTTGCTGGAGGTGGAGTTGAATATCTTTTGTGACTTCTTGGAGATCTAGTGTGGAAAGGGCATTAGGCTACTAGCTTATCTGAATTAATTCTGGTTCCTGTGGGCCTTGTTCTATTACACATAAGAGTAGGTAGAAGCACAGTGCTGGGCTCATTTGACATGAAGTCTGGAGATTTCACGTGTACGCTTGCTACCTGCTTTGGGCCATACAGCTAAAGGCAGAAAGGAGATACTATTCACTATGCCTTTTAACACAGATGTTACAAAAAAAGACCTGTAGAAAATCTAAGACAAGGAGTTGGCAGGTGAATTGAACCAAATTTGTGGGGAAGAGAACCCCTCTGAAGTCCAAAAGCAGTTTGAGTCTATGTCAGTGAAGGAGCACATACACAACAGGTTTATAATATCCCCCATGTTTTTGGATTTACTACATTTAAAATTTACAGTCAGTCTATACACGGCAAGGACAGTGGTCTAAGAATTCTATGGTCAGTGAGATATTGCTACTCATGTCAATAGACCAGCAAGAGAAAGGGGCAACATGTCCAACACTAGAAAGTCCTAGCTCACTGTCAGAATCTGCAGAGTTGGTGGACAGAGGTATGCTACCCCCTAAACCATAATATGTTCTTGAAACTTTTTGTGATAGTTTCAAACATTTCAGATGATTACATTTTCACCTCCCTGAAATCAGTCAAATAATGTTCGAAGCCAAATCGTTCAGGCTTTGTGGGTCTGCATGTTGACTGAGATGCAAGAGCTAGAATATAAATGGAGCCTTTGTGCAGCTCACTATTCAAGGATGGTGCTTTTATTCACAAGCAGTGACTTTACAGTATCTTTTCTTCTCAGTGTTTTCTCTGGTTATTATGAGCCAAGTTTCCTTAAATGCACAGGATTCATAATTAAGCAGATTTCTCCTTAGGGGGACAAAAGGTTTTCAATAGATTTCTGCTCTAAGCCACTTTTATATTCACATTATATTTATTCCAATTCCTCTTTCTCCATTAGATGCCCACATTTTGCCGGATGTTTTAAGGTGTGAAGTCATTTTCTATTGTATCCTTAATGATTTTTAATATGGTCTCAACTGTTCCACTTTGCTCAGAACTAATTGCTTTTCTGAAGAGGAAAATCCTTTTTAGTGTTAGAGATTTAATATTGAGATTTACAGAAATTGGGACCTATGCTATATGTGTAACTTAAGTAAACTGAACAAAATTAGCTTAACAATCAAAGCAAAACTGAGAAGATTAAGGCAAATGGAATTGACAGATATAAAGATCCAGAGAACAGGTCTCTGAGCGGAAAGGAAAAAAAGGCCCCCAGAACTACACATTAATTTTTATAGGTATTAATACCAAATTTTATTTTTATTTATTTATTTATTTGCTGTCAGAACACAAATGTCCGGTTCTGCAAAACTTTTGACGTGTCATCTTCCAGTTAAGAATGAGTTCCAGGTATGCAATTTTCTGTGTTTCTCAATTTCTTAATTAAAGAAACAGTTTAAAGAATTAAAATATGTTTCTAATCTACTCATGAGAAATCACCGTACTGATTTTGTGACAACTATGGCTTGTTTGGAAGAAGATAGGGAGTACAGTGGAACACCACTTGGTAGTGAATTGAGTTCTGTTCAGAGAAATTCTGAATGTAGAGAAATTCTGGAAAAATATCTTTTTTCTTTATCTCTGTTGTGGTAGAAATATGTGGTAGAAATATGAGATATAATTGTGGTTGAAGACCTCATGACCTCAGATTTTGTGCCTAGAATAGGAAGCATGTGATCTAAAATTGACAAAAGGAACGAAAAGTAGTGACACTGATTTTCTTTGTGGTGATACTATCATCTTCACTTAACATAATTAAATAATTCAGTCTGCAGATTTTTATATTTTCTTATCTTTTATGTTTTAGAACTACACACAGAGCAAGCGTTCTTAAAATAGCAAGTGTACAAGGTCAGTCTATTCTAACATAATTGCACACACTATTTCACTCCTTTTCTACTCCCTGGCTCTTTAGGAATACTGTCAGTGCTCTAGGATCTGAATTTATCTTTTGTTTATGTTAGGCTAAATCCAAATATTGTGACAAATGTTTATATTACTTCTACATTTTATTCGATGTTTTTTGTTTTGATACCTTAGAGCAACCCTTCCAGAATCTGGAAACAAAGTATTACATCAGACTGCAACAGTTTAGAAAGGAGGCAAAATGATTCTAAATAAGAGGAAAACTAGATAGTTCTGAAGAACAGTGATTTTTCTGATATTGTTTAAATCATTCATAGCAAGTGATTCCATGTGATATCCTTCATGTCTGTCTCATATCACAGAACACGTATCGTTATTTTCCATCAGAACCGGTGCACCTCGTTATGTCATTAAGATAACAGGATGTCCTGTCATCCTGCTGTGTTGAGGCATTCTTGCTGAACATGAAGACCTTTGGAATGCAAAAATTGCTGCGTTCCCTCTTGAACTGTTGAATTCCCTTTTGGAATAATGTGCTGTCTCCTGGATAAGTCAGTGAAACAACAGATATTTGTATGACCATGATGCTTTATCTTGCTGTTTCTAGAAGCGCTTTTACACAGATTTGAAACTCAATGTCATGAGGATAAGGAAAGTAGGTGTTCAAGATCAGTGTTCTCCTGTGCCTCAGTTCAGCAGCAAGCACTCTGAGATATTCATCCCAGTTGTGATCATGGTGCATAGTGGTGTTTTAAACACTTTCCGTGGAGTCTGTATTCCAGCCTGGATTCTGTACTTCTTGGCACTCCATTGTTGTAACAATGATTAAAATGATTGTGTCCATTTGTTTGTGATTGTTTATTCTGGACATACAGCAGATATGAATAAGAAAATACTTGTTTTCACAAGAATGAAAAGACAGATATCTTCAGTTTCACATATTTTATAACAACTGCTGGGTTTTTTTTGTTTTTTCTGTCTTACAGTTGGGACTAAAATCTGAATTCAGTGGAGAGAAACCATTCTGACTCTTGGCCTTTTAAAACTTACTTGTCTAAATACCTATCAAAGTACAGAAGCTAAGGCTATGTTTTGAAGAACAGATCTGCGTGAATCATAGTGAACACTTAGGCTTCTTAATCTGGATAGTTGGTTCCCAAAGCTTATTACTTCATCCTAAATGGCAGGAGACCTTGTAAATAAGACAGTAATGATTTCAACTCTATTAAGAGAGGAAATGAAATAATCTTGATTACATTTTACTTTAGGTGAAAAAAAAAAAAAAAAGAACATACGTACAAACCTAAAGGACAATTTCATGGATTGTGCTGGAATGCCTGGTACTCTTGAGAGGTCAGCAGATAGTGCTTTTTCTCATAACGCTGTCATTGTTATTGATGCAAATAGGATAATTTGTAAAATGCTCTGACCCTCACAAATTCTAGGACTCCAGCACATGCTGCTGTAGATTCTTATTAGATTTGTTATACATTGTGGTTTTATTAATAAATTCATACTTTAAAAATGAGAATATTAATTTCTGCATTTTTGAATTAAAAAGCTCTTGAGATGCAAGTTTTTGCTTTTATCTGTCAAAGAGTGTAACTACACAGACTTCAGAAGCAAAAATATCTAAGTGTTTTTCAATCTGTAATGTATAGACTACTATTTAAGTAATTTGCTGTTGGCTCATATAATCATACTAAATGCTGTCTTTAACAGACTTTTAAATTAAATATCTAATGATGAAAGAACGTGGTGGCATTTAAGAAATGGTGAAAATTAGTAGTTCATTGATAAAAATGTTTGGGTGAGTAAGCAGGTTTTTTTTTTTGCAAGCAGTTCAACCAACCTCTCATTAGAAGCACAAAAAAAAAATTGCACACTTAAAGATAATATTTCTGTCAGAACATAAGAGGCGGAAACCAAATAAGTATGGCACTTTTAATTCAGGTGATTGTATCAAGGTGAAAATGTCTTACAGATACCATAAGCAGAAGACATATTACTTTTGTTACACAGAGTAAAAATTTGAACATGCATCATAGGTACTGCTGTCTTGACCATTTGTTGAGAAATGTGAGGCATCTAAGCAAGCCCAGATTTCTAAGGAACTATGTTTGGCCTCTGTACGCATTAATTGAAAGCCAAAAGCTATGATTACATCTGTGTTTCTAGTTTAGAAGGAGGCTAGGAAAATGAAGTATGCTATTGATGCATTACATCCAATAATGGTTACAGGCTAAAATCATTGCTATACATTCTTCTGGTTTCATAATAATTGTTACTTAAACTTGGTTTTGGGGGTTTTACCACTGTACGTTGTGTTTATATGACCGCATAAAGAGCACTTATGTTCTATTTTGTGAATTTTTATTGTTTTATTTATTTACCACTGCTTCCTCAGCAAAACGGTAAATTGCAGTAATAGCTCTCTAAAGCAACCTGGCATTTATGCTGCATAGAACAATGTAGGTGGTGCAGCCATGTAAGCAGAGATATGTCAACTACATAGCCGTTCAGCTCTGAATCGGGTAACTGTCATAGCCACTGTTCTCTACCTGGTTTACTTACTAATGTTTTTTAAACACATTTAAACTAGGCAATTGCCTCTAAGGTTGAAATGAATATAATTAAGACTAACATAAAAATGGTTTTCTTTAACAATTGAAGTCTTAACGCTCAGGGATTAAATTCTATAGCACAGATGTGTTTACAAGTGTAATTATTTTTTGTTATTTGACAGTTAAATTTGAATGCTCTTTGAGTATGTAGAATGTAGTTCTATTTGTTGTGGTTCACGTTTCTTTTCTTTGCCATAATCATGAGATTATTCAAATAATATTTTCTTACTGTGGCAAACTTTAATCCAACACCTGAAATATTTACAATATGTGAAAGGATGAAAATCTTATATTATTCTTGTTACAAGAGAAATTTAGCCAAACAGGGGAGTTCTGCAGGCACACGAAGAGAGTTCTTGCTCCAAAGCTACTGTGGTCTAAGTCTATATGAGAGACAGCAGAAGATCTGTAAAAATACAGTCTTTCTTCATTGAAGAGATTAAGCATGTTCCTTTTGGTCAATGGAAAAACTGAAACTCCCACATTCACTGTCTGTTTCCAGTGTCCATTTCAATGGGCCACGTTAGCGTGTTCTCAGCCATTGAAAGTTAAGGCTGGTATTTATCAGTATGCTTCTCGTTGGTTCCGTAAGACTCTGCTAAATGCCCTCTTGCATTAAGCTTGTATGGTGCTACAATCTTGTTGTCATCCAGCTGCAGAGGGGACACTAGAAGTGCATTTTAAATCCTGTTTCTGGGTGCTGATTTGAAGCCTACTATTGCTGGGTATTTTTGTAACACAGTCCCAAAATTCTTGCATGAAGCAGGCTCAGTTTACCATCCAGAGAGGTGCTTGGTGCTAATAAGATTTTGACAGTGGTTATCTTAAGAAAACCTGAAGGAATATTAGGATATATTTATACAATGTTTTGAAAGGAGACACAAGCAAACTCCCTTAGTCCCTGAGCCAACCAAGCACGTTGTAGCAACTACAAAGCACTCCCTTCCGGCCAGCTGGCTCCTAGCAGTCATCTTGCATATGGCTGCCTACAAAATACCACATAAATATACCCATCATTTTAATAGCAATGTCAACAGAAGAACAGTCAGTACTGACCTCTCAACTAGCTCCTTTCCAAGTCAAGTGATAGGGATGGGACAGGCTATGTGTTAGGGGCAGCCTAACAAGCCTGTGCCTTGGAGCAGGCGCCCTTTGAAGCATCCAGCTGCCACTGAGCAGCGTAGCCCACCCTGGTAACATGACCTAGCTCAGCAGCTCAGAGGTGGCTCCAGTTTGTTATCTTCACTCTTCATGATACCTGGCCGCTGCTTGCAGGGAGCGGAAGCTTTATTTTCCACAATTCTTTGTTGTAGTGGTACCTCATTTAATTCTGTTTGTGGTCCCCTTCATTTTACCAGAATTTGTTTAAAGAAAAAGAAAGAAAAGAAGAAGGAAAAGAAGGAAAAGAAGGAAAAAACCCAGAAATTGTAAATTACCATTATTTTCAAAGCAAAATACTGCACTTTTATCGTGTTACAGATAGCTTTGATTTGAAAATTCTTAATTTCTACTGGCAACGACTGCAGAGTATTGTTCCTTCTCTACAGCTCTTAAATACTTTTAGAGATACGGAAAAAAATCTATTAGGATTTAATCTGCTGTATCCTTCTGTTGTTACCTTTGTACTCTCTAAATAGCCACTTTTCATTTAATGGAAAAAGTGTTTCAAAAATATTTGTTGTCATAATAAAGTAAGAAAAATTATCTAAGATTGTTGAATTCCCCAGGAAGTGACAATGATTGTTCTCAATTAATATTTGTCACAGAATTAAATGTGGTCATCCTTTTTGGGGGACTGAAAGGAGAGGCTCAGATTTAACATGTGTACCTTGTTAGCAATGTTTTGACAAATAGTAGCAGCTGTATAAACTAATCTTTCTATAGCTTTCACACATGGGACTCAATTAACAATGAGCCACTGTCAGTATCTAATCCTTTCTACCTCTTTTTTTTTTTTTTTTTTTTTTTAAAGTTTCCTGGTTTCCGTACATTTTTCCATGTGTAACTCAACTATTATTCTTACTATAAACTGTGAAAAGTGACAGTTTGTAAATGGATTGAGCTTGCATGATATTTTATATGTGATTTATAGAAGATGATGGCACTTGTGTTTATATTGCTGGTACATTCAGATTGAAGTGAAGATTAAAGTCTGTTATTTGCAGAATGTTGTAATGATTGCAGAATCTAAAAGAAAGCTTTCTTTGAAATTCCTGTGCTTCAAGCTCTGCAGTGCAGAGAATCAAGAAGTATTGCCCTAGGTATGTCATTCAAGCTTGTGGTAGTAAGAAGAGGAAGAGCTCTGTGGGTGTTTGTTATGGTAAGCCCATGAATTAATTGTATGTATTGTGCAAAAGTCTGTACTTACCTAAGGCACGGTCCAGGCAGAAAACTCTGACATTCCAAATAAATTTCCCTTTAACTAATTTCCAAATAGAAATTGAAGTGGACCTCTTCCAATTCAGGACATTCTGTGGTAGAGACTTTTATAGTGGGACTTTTGAGATTACAGAAGTGTCAGAATAGCAGCAATTGCAAATACAAACTCTGTTTTAAATGTACTTGCTACTAGAACCTTCTATTTGAAATTTCTGAACTGGAATTATCTAAAGAGGGCATTCTGAAATTACAAGGGCTTCTTGTCTTTGGCAAATGAATGTGTAGATGACAGAGGAAAATGAAGAGAGAGCTCAAAGAAAAAGCCATTAATTTTTTTCTTTCATGGAGTAAAACTTAAGAAAAGCTTAAATTACTAAACTGAGGGTAGACTATTGTCACTACTTGCCAAATAGTACGTGCTCGTGCATCTGTCTAATTCATATATGAAAGCCACAAACAGAAACACGTAATTTGGCACAGAACCAGAAGCATGCCTCGACACACTTCTGGAGATTCTTCCAAATGACTTACTGATTCAGAAATTCTACACTGTTCGCCTGTGTGCATACAGTAATTGTCTGGATAAACTTAGCATGAATGATTCCAGAAAGCCACATGCATTATTTTTGAATGGTAATAAGGTGATTTTGTATCCCTAGCCATTTAGCAAGAGTTGTAGATATATTGTGATGGTTTTTTTTTTTTTTTTGTGTGTGTGTGTGTGTGTGTGTGTGTGTGTGTGTGTGTGTGTGTTAGGAAGGATGCTGTTAGTTAGAATTGCCTTTTTCTGTTGCTTTGTTTTCCATTTTACTTCACGGTGTCTCCTGAACTTTTAAAATGGCGATTGGCTAATGCTTCAGTGACTCCAGAGTACAAATTTATCCATAAAATGAAATGCACATTCAAGAAATAACTTATTTTTCTCCCATAGTACCCATTATTTCTTGTATTAGTCCCCATAAGTTCTGGCATGTTTTTTATTTCACAATGAAGTCTTTCAAATATTCAGATAAATTTGTGGGTGCAATTCCATGAAACAGCTGATATTACTTCATAAAGAGGCCCTTCTCCAAGCCTACTCTCATCAGCAACGTTACTTTGCCCTGGCACCAATGGTTTTCTGTGTCACAGCTTTGCTGATCTCTGCTTCTTTCTGTCAGGAAATATTTGGGTGGTCAGGAGATGTACTTAGTCTGGGAGCTGATCTGGTGTAAAACATTACATTTAAAAAAGATGTAATTTTCTGATAGTTTGAAATATTCAAGTTAGAAATATAATATATGAAATATGATAGTTTGAACAGTGTAACATAGCACAAAATGATCAGCTGTTGCTGTTGAAGAGTCTTGAGATTGTTTTAAACGAGTAGTCTTGTTTACCTCATGTTTTGTTACCACTCCAGAAGTAAAAATACAAAATACTAAGTAATTTATTCAGTAGCAGTTCCTTGCAGTATGATTTACTTCTGTGGGCACAGGTGTTTTAGAAGTGCGAAAAGATGCTTTGGAAGACAGAAAGATGTTTTTCTCCATCTTTCCAAAAGAAGTATTACGCAATACTGGAGTAGCTTGTTTTAATAAATTTGCTAGGTTGGACAAATCTTTTGGTGAACAAATGTGTTTCTTGCGTTTACAAACAATGCTCAAGAAAGTGAGGTAAATGCATCTGTACTGTTTGTGCTTCATACTTGTGTCCATACTTCAGTAGAACAATGGCAGACATTGTATAAAAGCCTACATAGAAATCTGCATTTTGCTAGATTTCAAAACCTTAGATGTGGAAATACTGTCACTTGAGATCTTGCATTCTATATTTTTTAACTGATGAGCAGAGAGTGTTCAAAGTATGGTTAAAGCTGATTGATAAAAGATGATTTATGGCATAAGCTGAGCTTCTGGCCTTTCTGTCTGGACGCTTCTCTGAGACAGACAGGCTGGTACAAAGCATTTTGTCACAAGAAGGAAAAACAAAGCCTGTTTTGACTTTTCTTGGTATGACAGGGTCAGCTCTCAGCCCTCTATCCAGCCTTTCTTTCACTACTTTTCTTTAACAGGATAGGGGGAGATAGAAAGGAGTACTTATGCATCGAGATTGGTAGGGAGAGGTCAGCTATGAGTTATCATCATGGGTACACAGTCACAACTTGAGAAATATTGAAGTATTTTATTGCCTATTATGGAGTTAGATGGCAAGAAACAAAGGCAAAACTAAAACATCTTCCTATCTTTCCCTTTTCACCAAGATCATCTTCATTCTTTCATTTCCAACTCCTCTACCTCCTGCTCCTCCTGTGGCACAGGAAGAATAGGTTGTAGTCAGTCCACTCTGCCACTACTTCTTCCTCTGCTTTTCCCCTGCTCTGCAGTGGGTTGTCCCCACAGGCTGCAGCTCTGTCAGGACATGTCCATCTGAGTCAACAATGGGTCCTCCACAGTTCGTTGTGTGGATGTCTGTGTCTGTGCTGTCTTCATGGGCTGCAGGGAAATACCTTTGAGCTCCTTGAGCACCTCCTTCAAATGCTTCTCTGCCCGTGGTGTTTGCAGGGGTGCTTCTCACACTTTTTTTTTTTTTTTTTTTCCCTCTGTCCTCACTGTTCTGTGTGGTATTGTCTTCCTTCTAAACCAACTGCTCTCAGAGGTGCCAGCAGCATAGCTGAAAGGCTGAGACATGCCCGGTGTTGGAGCCATTGGATCTGACTGGAGCCACCCATGTCTGGCAATGGGCAGCTTCTATACCTCTTCACAGAGGCCATCCCAGCAGCATTCCTACTACCAACACCTTGACACCTATGTCCAGTACAGTCAGTATAAGAGGATGTTCATTCTTGTTGGAAGAAAACTCAGTTCAGCATATAGGCAGTGGATCAGTTTTTCCTTAATAGGTGGTGAAGAAGAAAGTGAGACATTCTTGTTTGTCTTCCATGGGTCCTCAAAACTAAGAATATGTAAGATATGTAAAGAATCTGACATATATTCTGCAAGAAACTTCTCAAAGGTGTATAAAGAAAATACTTCAACAATTGTACACAGATTTGACCATGGTGTTCAAACATGGCTCTATGTGTGAGAAGAATAAGATATCAGCAGTTTCTTCAGCTGAAGTTTTGAGTGAGCTTAAATCACGGATGTGTGAGTGAAATCTGCATTAGTGTGAGTAAACAGTCATTTGGCATCTGTGTGGGAAACTGTGGTTTGGTATTTCAGGACTAATTTGTTATTTTCAAAACTTTTGACATACAACTTTGCATTTGCCTACTTTCATGATGTGGTCTGAGACTGCAGAACTGAATTCCACCATTCTTCATTCAGTACTCGTTTTTTTCCCCCTAAAAAAAAAACAATAGAGAAACTCCAGTTAGTAGTATTATATATTAGCTTTAAAATAGGAATAGGATTTTCTCTCCATATGAAAAGCAGTTTAAAGTTAGATAAATAAGCATAGCTGCAAACGTAACTGGTCTTCTACACCCCAGAAAAACTTTGTACCAGCAATTTGTGTGAGCACTCAGCTTGTACTGAGTGCTTTTGTGCAGGGAAGTTTATTGCATTGACAGAGTTTAGCAATACATTCAAATCATAGAACATAGAATCGCTGCTAATTCTGGACAATGCTGCAGTGGTTGCCCAGTGTAGACATGTCATTAAATGAAATACATTTTGAGAACAATAGAGGATCCCTCCAAATAAAAGAGCTACTCTATTTTTCACAGAATTACAGAATTGCAGGGGCTGGATAGACCTCCAGAGTTCACTGAATTTAATCCCTCTGCTAAAGCAGATTCCCTAGAACAGGTTTCACAGGTAGGCATCCATTCAGGTCTTGAATATCTCCATAGAAGGAGGCTTCACAACCTCTCTGAGCAGCCTATTCCAGTGCTTTGTCACCCCTACTGTAAAGTAGTTCTTCCATATGTTTGTATGGAACATTCTATGTTCAAGTTTTAAGCCACTACTCCTTGTCCTATCCCTGCACATCACTGAGAAGAGCCTGGCCTCATCCATTTGCCTCCCACCTCTCTTTACATATTCATAAACATTTATCAGATTCCCCCCTCAGTCTACTTTTTCCCTAGGCTGAACAGACGCAGGTCACTCAGCTTTTCCTAATGTGGGAGATGCTCCATGCCTTTTATCATCTTTGTGGCCCTCCACTGGACTCCTTCTAGGAGGTCCCTGTCTTTTTTTTTTACTGGAAGCCCAGCGTTGGACACATTCTAAATGTGGTCTCACCAGAGCAGAGTAAAGGGGGAGGATCACCTCACTTGACCTGCTGGCCACATTCTTATTGATGGATCCCATTGACCTTCTTGGCCACAAGGGCACACTGCTGGCTCATGGTCAATCTGCTGTCTACCAGAACCACCCGGCCTTCTCTGCAGAGCTGCTGTCCAGCAGGTCATCCCCTAACCTATACTGGTGCATGCTGTTATTCCTCCCCAGGTCCGAGACTCTACACTTGCTCTTGTTAAATCATATCAGGCTCCTCCCCACCCAACTTTCCAGTCTGTCCAAGTTTTACTGAATGGCAGTACAGCCTTCCAGCATGTCAGCCACTCCTCCCAGCTTTGTATTATCAGCAAACTTGCTGAGCGTGGACTCTATCCATTCATGCAAGTAGATGGTGGGGATGTTGAATGAGACTGGACCCAGAACTGAACCCCGGGGAACACTGCTATTCATAGGCCTCCTACGAGACTTAGTGCTGCAGATGACAACATGTTGAGCTCTGCTAGTCAGCCAGTTCTATAGCCACCTCACTGTTCACTCATCTGTGCCACACGTTCTAATTTTCACAAGGATGCTGTGGGAGGTGGTGTCAAATGCCTTGCTGGAGTCAAGGAACACAGCATCCACTGCTCTCCTGGTATCTACCCAGACAGTTATAACATCATAGAACACTACCAGGTTGGACAAGCATGATTTTCACTTGGAGTCCATGTTGTCTACTCCGGTAACCTTCTCCTCTTCCAATTGCTTCCAAAGCAAGTTGTTCTATCACTTGTCCAAGGTTGGAGGTGAGGCGGGCCTGTAGTTTCCCGTATCCTCCTTCTTGCCATTTTTGAAGGTTGGAGTGACATTGGCTATCCTCCGATCTTCAGACACTTTTCCCATTCACCAAGACCTTTCAAAGAAGATAGTGTTTCAGCAATTGCCTCTGCCAGCTCCCTTAACACAGGTGATTGCATCCCTTTGGGACCCACAGATTTCTACATGTTTATATTGGCTAGATGCTAACTGATCAGATCCTCCTCAGCCAAAAGAAAGTCATCTTTTCCCCAGACTCTCTCACCTCTGGGGTCTTTTTTTCTGAGAATTTTTCTGTGTAAATTCTTTGGATGTTCTGCTGAAGAGAGAACATAGCTGTTTATAGGCCATCCATTTTTGAGACCTTTAAAATGTCTAAAAACTGACTTATTTGATCTAAAATTCCATTGAAAACTCCCAGAATAAAATTTAGGCATGTTTTTCCTTGAATGTCTGGAAGAAAAAAATAATTTTCCCATGTTGTGATGTTTGTGAGGATGACAACCAAGAACAGAATCGGGAGTAAGAATTTACAAGTACATAGGAAATGGCATGAAAATTTATGTTATTAGTGCCATTATGCAGTTACAGGATCACAAAAATGCATAAAAAATAATAAAAATAATTTTTATATGTATCCCTAACTTCAAACAAGGAAAAATATTTTCTTAAGCTAAATTTCTATTAAAATAATTTTTAAGACCAATACTTGGCCTAACTTTAAATTTTAGTTTATTCAGTAATTGCTAATTTTCAGTGCCAAATGAATGCAGTACACATTTGTTTGGAATTCTACATAGATTTCTCAAATTCTCAATTTATGTTTATGTGGCACACATCAATTCATAGTGTAAAGTGTCTGACTTAACTCCTGTCTGTCAACGTAAGGAATTTGAGTCGTGTATACAAACAATTCTCAACTTGGATCATGATCTTCAGTTTCATTGGTGAGTTCCTCATTAAATCCTGCTTGAATGGAGATCAAAGGCAGAACTCCTTCGGACATCAGAAGGTGCCTCAGCTTCTCAATTCCTAGACTAAAGCTCTTATTACATTTGCTTATCTTCCAGTCATGGTAAGGTTTAATCATGCTTGTAAGACACTTTGAAGCACTTGGGCAAAAAGTGCTGCTGTGGTTACCAGCATAAAATCTGCACTTCTCCATGGTTAATGTATTGTGCTGTCTTGGAGATTCCAATATCACCTTGTTACTAAAATAGGAAACGACTGTGGTATTGGAACTGTCAATAAATGCTGATAGTGGGGTATACAAGAGTCCAGAAGCGATGGACTAGGTTTTTCCTAGTGTTGTGTGTTCTCTTCTGGCTTCCTGACTTGGCACAAGTTTTTCAGGTTTTATCCTGATTTTACCCTGGGTTTTACTAGGTTGTACTCTGATTCATTTTAATCAGACGGAGAGAAAAATGTATTTTTTCTTGAAATCTGTGAATTTAAAAAGAAAAATTGGATATTCTGGTGAACTAGGAGAAAAGATGAGATTGTGTTCTTGTGTAAATTAAGAACATCTTTGTTTTCAGGGGCTTCATTCTCAAAATATAAATCCAGTAGCTTAGTATATGCAGTGTTCACAGTTACGCCTAAAATCTTTAAAGGGATTAAAATATCCGTTAGGTCAGCTGAAGACTGGAGGAGGAGGGGAAAGGGACTCTGCCACATCCAAAAATGTGTCTGCAGTTCTGAGTAAAGCATCGATGTGTCACTCCCAGCAAACTGAGCCCAGCCACTTTGTTGCACAGAGTGGAAGAATGATCCCACAATGGGTGGTATAGTCTAACAGTAGACAACTGTTGTCAGTGGTGCCACATTTGGCACTAGCAGAGTTTTGGTTTGGCTTTGTGACAGCGAGCTACATTGATTTTTAAAATAATTTTGGCACCCAGCACCAGAAACATACACCCTGTTGGTATGATTTGTAGTTCAACATGGTTCAGAACAGAAATAGAAAGTGTATTTAACAGGCAAGAACAAAACATTGTCTACCCGTGGTGGATCCTCTTCATCTTTGGTATGTATGAAAGCTGTTTCAAGGAAGCAGAATTTATGAAAACATGAAAAAAAATGGACTCTTGGAACATTTTTCTCCTTCTTCTGCAGGGACAAGGCTGTGCTGGATGTCCCTTTTTCCAGTGTCTTGTAGTTCAGTAGAGGGCTTCCACAGGCCTGGCTTGTGCAACATTCCTTCCAAGCCCTGTTGTGGTTGCAGCTCATGCTAATTAATGATACTGAGCATGGCCAAGTGTCAGCCTGAAAATGGTGAAAATTGACCCCAGAAGACTATCAGGCAATAGTACTATCATTAACCAGTTAAAATTTGGAGTATTTTTTCTTCCTGTCAGGACTGCCTGCAGAAGAATATGGTCTCACTGGTGTAAAAGAGAAGATTGAGGGTTTAGTCTGGTTTCTGGTGAACTGATGTCTGTTTTTCAGAAAAGCGCTGCTGAAGTGGATGATTATCTCAGCAGACAAACTGAAGAATGAGTAGGCATGGCTAAGTGAATGGCTGCTTCCTCCTTTAATGTGGTTCCTTTAGAAAGTCATTAAGGCACACTGATAGATCAGTGGGAGGAAACTGTACTGCCCTTGTTTATGCACAGTTTGTTCTGTAGCTGGGGGACTGAAACCATCAGCAGGCATATTCTGTGTGCTACCATTTTTTTTTTCCACCTCTCCCCCCACACAAAATCAGAATAAACTGGATAAGTAATGCATTTGGTCCTTTTCTAGTAAGTCAAAAGTTCTGTAGGAAATGTCAGATATCAGGAGTACTGTCCACATTTTCACAAAGAATGGCTACAAATAATGAAACATTTGCAGTACTGTCTCTGATTCTTCAGTTTACATGTCACTTACAGCACAGAAGCAACAGCTGGATGGACAGATAAAGGAATGGAAAGAAGTTCAGTGTTGTTCACATTGTTCAGCAGTAATGTTACTCACAAAAGATAGGAGAATTAATAGTTTTCAGCATAAGCCATTTCAAATACACAAAGGGGCACTGTTGAAAATGATCACTCCAATTGAAGGAGGAGGAAAGCATGTATAAAGTCAGGAGAAACTTGGCAGAACATTATGGGACCATATTTGCTCACTCTGTATCTTAGGTTTTTAAATATATTTAAAGAAGAACAAGTAATCACAGAACTTTCTCTTTTATTATATTCTTTCTTGTCTCCCTCCCTCCCTCCCTTCCTCCCTTCCTCCCTTCCTCCCTTCCTCCCTTCCTCCCTTCCTCCCTTCCTCCCTTCCTCCCTTCCTCCCTTCCTCCCTTCCTCCTTCCTTCCTTCCTTCCTTCCTTCCTTCCTTCCTTCCTTCCTTCCTTCCTTCCTTCCTTCCTTCCTTCCTTCCTTCCTTCCTTCCTTCCTTCCTTCCTTCCTTCCTTCCTTCCTTCCTTCCTTCCTTCCTTCCTTCCTTCCTTCCTTCCTTCCTTCCTTCCTTCCTTCCTTCCTTCCTTCCTTCCTTCCTTCCTTCCTTCCTTCCTTCCTTCCTTCCTTCCTTCCTTCCTTCCTCCCTTTCTTTCCCTTTAGATCCACATTAACAATATTTCTGCTAACAAAATCTGTCGATACAACTGGTTCTGAGCAGATTTGCATGGCTGTGAATTTTATTTTGTTTGTTTCCTGATTCTTACACAAAATGTCACTTTGTCCATATAAGTACTTTCTTGATCATACACCTTTGTGCCTTCATTGGAATTCATTGGCTTATCTCTTTAATGCCACTGGAGGTGAAAAAAAGGCTGTTTCCTTCTTGCTAATTATGGTGAAGTACTACATTATGTTGTACTGTAGTTAACAACCTCAGGGGCGCCAAGAGCCTCTAGCTTTGCCTCTTGGGAGTGGAACTTTTCCTCTTTAGCTCAGCTCCAGGAAACTTGAACATTTGTGTTTTCAAGACCACATACCATTGGGAAGGAAGTAGGGGTGGAGATGTGTGCAGAGATTAAGTAGATACAAGAGGCAGTGTACTTTGTAAAGATCTAGGAACTGCAGGGTTTTGAGAAAGACACACTCTCTCTGGCATGTCCTTTGACATTTTTAAGAGTTCAGTGACAAAGTTACTCCATCTAGTAACCTGCCAGAAAATTCCATGCAAAACTGTTTCTCATGTGATGTTGTCACAGATAATACTTTTGTGCATACAATTCTTGCCTTGAACTTTAGCATATATAATGTGTATGCAGTATATGTGCATGTGTGCTTGTGTGCGAGTGCAAGCTTTCATATACAATAGCTGTGCTTTCTGGAATACATATTTATTATTCATCATGGTAAAGGAATCCCATAACTGTGGGAACTGGTTATTAAAATTAACTAAAAATATTTTGACCAGTTTAATATTAACTCTTTCCACTCTGACACAATGCTAGTGCAAGTTATAGCCCAAGAAGTTTTAAATAAGGGCATACAGATTCTGTGCCTCTACTTACTTTGATGGGATAATATATTGGGAAAATAAATAATGAGTTAGGAGGCAATCCAGATTTTCTAGATATTTTGTATCATTCGTATGTCTTCTGTTTTATGCACAGTTGTAAATTTAATTAATGGTGTACCAATTAAGAATAAACTTTCCTTCCCTATCCTATTATAGACTATTATAGACTATAGACGTGTACACTCAAGGCCAGATTGTGTATTCTAGTTATGCTTAAACACTTTTGAAAGGTAACGTGTCCTACAGCAATATGTACTTTGTGAGTTCCTGCAATAGGGAAAGCAGTACATTCCTGCTAATTGAATTGGTTGTGTTATAGCTGTGAAAAAAAACTACAAGCCCACAACACTCAGCATCCACGTATGTAGTGTTTTTCCTTGTTACTGTGCAATCCATTCAACTAAAGTTGGTGAGAATCCTGTGTGCACCATCCTCTTTATTTCTTGACAGTTTTCTTTGATGTGATCATTTTGTGATGTGAAGGAGTGACATGTGCATGTGGGTCAGATGGGGCAGGAGCAGGCTGCAGTGAGGGCAGAACAAGCAGTCGGAGATTATGAACATGGTAGGGAGAAGCATGCTTTTTTTTTTTTTTCTACAGGCTTGGTCCTACTGCCAATTTTTTTCATAGGCTTCAGTATCAACACATCAAGTCCGCCATGAGGAGGATTTCTCAGGAAGTGGAACTTTGGGGAAGGCTGAATGTGAGACTCATCATCTCACGCATATGAAGTAGTGCAGAACCGCCTGCTAGCGTGATGAATGTATCTCCTCTTTCTGCTTTATTTTGGCTCTGCAGCACTGACACGTTCAAGAGATAGTAATTTATGTTCTAGGATAAGTGTCATTCCCTTTATTTGGGGGAAAAAAAAAAAAAAAAAAACCTTTAAAATATTTACTTTCTTTTTACCATCTGAACTTCAGGCTGAATGAAAAAGTTGAATAAATGGAAAGAATTATTTTCCTTAATTGAAAAAATAAATAATTGAAGTAAAAACAAATAGGGCTGGGTAGGTAAAATGAGGTTCCGAGATGGTTTTCTCAATAATTAGCATACATATTACTTAAAAAAATATGAATAGGGCAGAGGACAAGTATTGTCTTGTCTGAAAGTTAACTTTACTGCATTTTTTCAGAAATAATGCTGGAGGTCTTCATTTCACCATGCCGCTACTAACACAAAATAGATACTAATGGGTAAAATGTTCTATGTGAAGTTGACCTGTAACGAGCAATACAGTTTTGTATTTCACAGATTATTTAGAAAATATTATTTGACCATCTCACTGATTTAAAAAAAAAGAAAAAAAAAAGGTAGAGACATTTCTAAAAGGCATACTCCTTGTAACAGAGAAGTATGCAGCTATTTTTTGTGCTATTCTGGAGGTGCTTTGGTTGAGAAAGAAGTTGGGATTACTAGAAGATAAACATTTTTCCTGTATTTATTTAATTAGTACCTAACTTTTTTTATTTTTAACCCTATAAGCCATAAATGAATGTATTAATAGTTTGTTTACTTGTAACCTGATTTTGCTAACAAAATAGCCTGAGAATTACTTAGAGTCAATTAGTCTTATATTAGAATTTTCATCTTAAACTTTCAAAAGTAAAGTGAGTGGTGAGGAGACTTGCTGTATTTCTTAGTGAAAAGTTTTAAAAGTCTTTATTTATTTCAGAAAGTACTACTAAGTACAGAAAATGCACACCATTTCTACAAATGCCAGAGGCCTCTAGAAGTATGGCAAATGGATGCATGGTTTCACCTTTTCTGATGAAGATGTATTTGTGATTTAAAGAATGAAACTTTCATCTACCAGAATTGTAGCATCTTGACTATCTTTGATAACTGGATTAATAGGCAATATCTGAATATGAAGTATGCTACTGATTTATCCTTAACAGTCGAAGCTCTGTGGGATAAGACTTGAAGATATTTTGCTGTTTTGAATTTTTTTTTTCTTTTGCTTCATTTTCTAATAGCCAGAGTTAGAGAAAGTTTATCTTAGAGTTTAATGTTGTTTTTTTTTTCCTGTGCTATTTTCCCTACCTTAGTTCTTGATAAGTCTAAAGATACTTTTATTATATTAGGAGTAATGGAATTATAGGAGAAAAAGAAGATATATGTACCTCTCCCACCAGGTTCATATGGAAACTTACAGAAACAAGGCTTCCCATGAATGGGTATGCTGATTTACAGTCCTGCTGTGAAGAGCACTGTGTTAATATGTTTTTCTTTTCTTTCACTTCACAAAGCCCATACAGAGGTGTAGAGATGAGTTCTACAGGAATGTTTTATCCAGTCCCAGCTTCTATCCTTTGGATTTTTCCTTTGGGATGTTAATAATGCACCTTTTGTTGTTGTTGTTGTTGTTGTTGTTTTAATAGCTGAAAGGTGGAGGGTTATATATTTTTATTCCAGAACTTTTTGCTTTACATTTCCCTCCCTGAATGTGGAGTGTGTTTATTTCTACATACGACAAGTCTGCAATCGTGTGTTCTTTCTGAGTTGTAATGGCTCAGATGTCATAATTAATTTGATGAGCAGGTGGGGGTTATTAGCCTTGTGCTTCACTTGCTAATAGCTGCACAGCTTTTCTAAAGTACTCTTTCAACTAAGGAGGCATTTCTTCACACAGAATAAACAGTGCAGCACAAAAGCCTCAGTTAGATAACTATCCATGGGTTTGAAAAGCTGCCAAGCAGATGTTGTTATTGGAGCGGGCCCAGACGAGATTGGGCAAGGCAGATGCGAGTTGGGGGAGGAGGTTACACACAGCCAAGGCACTTTCTCTGCAGTGGCTGGAGAATGGGAGGCTAGTGGGGAGGTGTCTTCCCATAAACCAGATCCGTAGTTCGCTGGCCTTGTGCTCGTTCCTAAAGACCCACCCTTTGACTGTAAATAAATGGGGAGGAGACCCCCTCCCCCTTTGTCTTAATATCCATATGGGAATGAAACCGAATGTTCATCCAGCAGTCAGCGACTTCTGGTTTGCATTAAATCGGCTGTGTGCAATTTTTGAAGGGCCTACAGAGAATTTGCTTCATACCTATCAACATATGTAATGAACATGACTGTACTGACATTTACCAGAACTCTTAGGCCCTGCTTTATTACTATAAATTAGGCTGTGCAAATTTAAGACAAAATGCTGTTTTGTTTCCTGTCACCTCTCAATATAGGCTTCTTTTTTTCTGCTTAGGTTTTTTTTTTTTTTTCTTAATTGAACATTAAAAAAATATCAAATACCAGCCTATTTTTCTTTTTCATAAGGAAGCACTTTGAAAATCCATTGGATTTTTATGCAAGAGACATTAGACTGAAAAAGAGGCTTTTTGATCTGTCTTTTACCCTCTCTAGATTTTTTTTTTCCTCAGTGATCTCAGGCTTTTAAGAACACATCTCTCTGTCTCTCTCTCCTGATTACATTTTATAATCCCATTTTTCTTTGACTTGATCTCAAGCCAATGGTCTGGGGTTTTATTGCTGAGGGATAATTTTTGATAATGGGCTATTAAAACACTTGGAGCTTCCATCCTGTCTTTCAAGTCTGTGTACACATAGATTGTTTTTCTGTGAAGAAAAAAAAACCCCTCAGTTGGCAGGAATCAATGGATTGTGTGTATGTATAGTACAAATGACTTAAAAGATACTGTTTGAACTAAATATGACATAAAAATATCCCAAGACCCTGGTGACTGTACTTCATAAAAAGTGACGTTATGAGACCTTTACCTCTGTGTTTTATTTGTAACCTTATATAATATTTTGTTGTTTATTTTGCAGACAGATAAGTAAAGTCTCCTTAGCCATGGAAATTCACTGCTACATGGCATGATATACACGTCATGTAACATTTCATTGCCAGTTAAAATGTTGTTAATAGAACGTTTAAAAGGCCAGAGGTTAAATCACATATTCTATACAAATATGTACACTTATGGATTTAGGATGAGTTTGAATTGCAAACTTTGATAATCTTCATAATAAAAATACCTAAGAGTCATACAAGTATAAAGCAAGAGTCTGTTTACCTGGATGTTCTTTTTACTGTCTTAGGCATGATGTTTTTTTAGTCTGAACACATTTATTTTTCATTTATTACATTTTTAAATATATATATATATATACGCTACTCAATTCACATTTTAGTGCTAAGAATTTGTATTTGACCCATTATTGCCATCCAAAATGCATGAGTGTTAGTGCTTCTGTACTGTGAGTTCTTTTTGATGATTAGGAACGTTGAGTGCTTTCTACAGTATACATCTAAAAGAGTACATATAAAAGAGTATAGGCTGGTTTAACAGGTATACTTGAATTCAGAAATACAGATCATTTAAGCAACAGTTTAATCTCTTGAAATGATGGCTGCCTTTAATGTTGTTCTGTTTTTAATTCTAGAACATTTTTACAGCTGCTGATTTCTCACTTGGATTTAAAAAAAAAAAAAGGAAGAAGAAGTAAAATTGGAGGTTGTTATTTCCCTCAAAGACAGTTATATCTGAATACAGTTATACATGGAGGATATCCCTGACTGTGGGCCAGGAGCTCGTCTTTTTTGCTAGGGAGAGCTCCTTGATGCTGTGGTCCAAGATCCATGTTAACCTTGAACCGTATTTTTTTTTGTGCCTCTTCATCAAGTTGATGGAAGCTGGAAGACTTGTTGAAAACCTTCTCTCTTTAGGGTGTATATAATTAGCAACTGGTGATATACAATTTAAAAAAATAATGAGACAGCAAACAAAATACTACAGTATTTCAAAATTGAATAGTCTAAATATTTTTATGAGAGAACAGGAAGGCACAATTGCTATGTACGTTCATGCTGCAAACAGGTTGACCCAGAAAGAAACATTTGGTTTGTCACTTTTCTTGTCAATCCAGGAAGCTGAGGTTGTAAGACTCTCCATACATCAATTCTTACTTTCAGGCATTAATTCCACTTTTTCCTCCTGCTTGCTTCCCTTAATTGGCAAGTATCAGATGTGAATATCTGGTCCTTGAACTGAGTTCCATAATATTTCCATGTCCCATTCTGACTTACTCAGATGTGTGCGTAGGACTATGACATGTCTTCTGCCCAGGCCTGATTAGAAAAATAAACAAATCAATCTAATTACTGATAGAAAATCTGATTGTAAGGCAAGCAATTCACTTTTTTTTTTTTTCCTGTTAAAAAACCAACAGTAATTTGTTCTCAGATTGTTCGCTAGAACAAAAAACTCGGCCTGGAAAGAGTATTTACAAAACATTTTCTTGCTAATTGCATTATACAGTTTCA
Organism: Tetrao urogallus; assembly: GCF_951394365.1. Classification (NCBI taxonomy): domain Eukaryota; kingdom Metazoa; phylum Chordata; class Aves; order Galliformes; family Phasianidae; genus Tetrao; species Tetrao urogallus. Next base: position 43,696,635 of record NC_136816.1, read on the forward strand.
TTACAAATGCTTTTTTTCTGTCTTACCAGCTTTGAAGTTAATGAGAATTTTGTCTGATCAAGAACTAAATACAAATGAAAAAAAAAAAAATCTTACTATTTGGACTGTTTATACTTTAGGTTTTCTAACAAACTGAATGGTTACCTGTATATTTACAACACGATTCCTTGTTTTTCCCAGTAGTCTTTTGGTTTCCCTGTTGCACAGTATGTCACAATCATAAAGAATAAAGTGAACCTTAAGGTACATTACATTAATTGTAACAGTCCCTAGGTGACGTCTGGTTACTCAGCAGTGTAAAGGAAATATCAAGAGGTGAAATGGAAAGACTATTCACAGTTAAAACTTCAAATACTTTTGTTTATATTTTATTATATTTATTCAAGATAGCTGTTGCCAACTCTGTAGTAAATTTGAACAATGCTGTTTGAATAATGGCATGTGGAGATGGTCATCAGTGGTGGTGCTATATTTTTGATCTATCAGTAGTTTCTGGAGCTGATCACTTTCATATAAGACTTCCTTCAGTGATAACATATGCAGATACAGTGGGAGAGATGGAATATAGTAGACGGAGCAAAGTATAACCATGTCATTTGCAAATATGATGAACAGTGACCTGTAAAAGTAATTGACAGATGATAACAGAGAACAAGCTGGAGGCAGCAACAAGTGTTAACAGGTTATATGTAGATATAAAAATCCTGAGTAAGAGACTGATAACATTTTAGCTCTCCCTGGTCCTAAAGGAGTCATTGATAGTAGGGCTAGTTACAAAAATTGTGCTTCCTGAAGAATGCTTTTTAAATGCTTTGTTGAACTTTACTTGGAGGAGCAGTTTACCAACTAGTTAAAGACAACTTGTAATCAGCAGCATTTTGAAAGGAGAAAGATAATTAAATTGGGCTTCCAGTATTTTTTTTTTTCATTGTTACCTTGTTTGTATTTCTGTCTAGGACCAGAAATGCTGAAATACTCTGAGACAGTCATTTTTTTACACTATTTCTGCTCCGCTTGGAGAATGAATGTATTGGCTTGGTCTTGTAAAATTTCTAGTCCAGCAGTTCCTGAAATACCTCCTGAAAAATGAGGCGAAGGACTAATCTGCGAAAGAAACTTCTACTAGTTGAATAATGCTAATTAGAGGAAGGGACTACACCAAAACTGTAGTTTGTACTCAGTTCACCTGCAGAAACATGTTTGTTTTGTTTGGTGTTCTGTTGCACTTCTTGAAGTTGAATAAGGCATGAATTAAGATACTGCTCTTCACAATACTTTTTTTCCAGTTAAAATCTGTACTACCTTTCAATTACTTTATTTCTCTTTGTAGTATTGCGCAGGTTGTGAGATTGTGATTTCATTAACTTCTTGAAATCTGTGAGGCAAATAACTGATAACAAAATATTTGAAAATGTACATGTGTTTTTGAAACCTTAGTCCTTCCCCATAATATTTTTCAAGTAGTTTTTCTATACAAAATAACATAAAAACATGTGACGTAGACTTTTGGGTTTGACCATATAGTTGGAAAATGTGCAGAAATTCCTTGGTATATCATGGCAAATTGAACCACTTTGTACAGTCTTCCATTCCTCACATACAAGTGCTGAGTGGAGCTAGAATATACAGACATTCTTCAATCTTTCCAGAAAGCAAGGACGTCTGAGACAGTCTGCAATACACAGTCATAGAAATCCTCCAGTAGAGGCAGTACTTTAGTAGTTGAATTTGTTTCCGTGTCTTTGGAATGTCCTCAATGCACTGATTGTTTATCTAATATTTGCTAAAAACACATCTGCTCTGTGTGTATGTGGCATCATTGGCTTGTGTGATTTAGCTTGTTTTTTACTGTACATCATTCACTTCATACATATTTTTTATCGTGTTAATAGGATGCATTGTTGGCTTCTTGCCAGCGATCTCAGAGGCTGCTCACTTTATGATGGGTCAAGTGTGCTGCCTGCTTCAGGTTATTATGAGGTTCTGCATGGAATTTTAACTTGATGCAGTATTGAACAGAGTGAATTGGAGGAAGGCATCTTCTTATGAACATTGCTGGATGAGATACAAAGGGCAGAGAAACGTATGTGTGTTTCTCTTGTAGGCCTTCTTTGAGTGTGTTGGAGGTAAAAAGTCTCCATTCATCATAGAGATCTTAAATCCAGCCTTGTACTTTTCATATTGCTTTGGAGAAGGCAGGCAGAAAAAGAGAAATGAAGTAAGGGAGCTAAGCACCATTCTCATCCACAAGTATTTCTTAAACACAGTGAACCAGAAGTAGCTCTTGGGATAAGAAAAGTGGCTGAGGCTTCTGCTTCAAGCAGCTGGACAGAAAATGAGACTGTTCGACTTACTTTGAATGCAATATTTTGTCAGCCAGAATAATTTCAAAGACAAATCCCTTAAGAGGCTAAGCACTGTCACTGTACCCTGTGAAGACCCATATTAGATATCAACCTTGGCTGCTATTCGTTGTCTCTTTGGCAGGGATATGGAGAACTCTTTTCAGCTCTTGTCTCAAATAAAGGCTTTTACTCTGTTTATGTTACTACAGTTATAAAATGTCTGAATTAAATGTGCAGTTACTTCCCCTTTCTTTATCTGAAAAAATAAAAATTAAAGTGGAGTTCGTAACAATTAAGAGTTAAGAGTGGAAATGGCCAGGACTTTCCCACTTAAAGAGTGCTTCCAGTCGCTTATAACTTGATGAAGCTTTATTTCTTTGAACTTTAACTTTTCCGTGCAGACCATCACCTTAAACTGAATTTTATTTTAAGGTTTCAGCAAAATTGGATTAGACATTTCCAAAAATGAGATTGAAGAAAAATGTAGAATTGTTATAAATATGTTTTATAGATGTTTTATTGGGAAGATCTGGCATGTCTTGCTTTAGGGTAAAGTCTTGAGATTTGGCAGAAAGGTCATACTGGTATCCAGGGATGACTATTGTTTTTTGTTTTTGTGAAAAAATCTCTGAATGAGTCCAACTTATAAGCTTTTGCGGTCACATCAGACTTAGGCAGATAAATTGTTTGGAAGGTGCCGTGTGCTTTGAAGCATGTTCCTGTTCTGGTACTTCTCTGGATTATTTGCTATCAGCTCTTGAGCTCTTCTTTGGTGTTAAGAAGAAGTATTTGTAATCTATTATTCTGTTAAAAAAATGTGATTATATCAGATTTATTAATCAATATGATGCAACTTTAGATGGTGTGGGTCGACTTGCAGTGATCAGAGTGAGGGGTCAAGCATCCATTCAAAGTTTACTGAAATGACAGTAGTGAATGGAGAAAGCAAACAATCTCTGCTATTTCTCTTTTACTGTCTTACGGATTATTGCTTCTTCTTTGAATTGAGAAGATAATGAAGCCACAAGCCACAAAGCTATGGAGGTTTTTTCAGAAACATTCTTGATGTGGTCAGCAGCCATTAGTCATTAGACAATCACAAGCTGTTGGTCTTTTTTTTGTGGCAATGCCTTTCTAAAGTAAAAGTATAAAGAAAGATATACTTCCTAGTAATGCAAAATCCAACCCTAATTTCTTCAAAGTATTTTGATTGCATCATAAAAGTTGAGTTAGCTTAGTTTATTTTCTGGAACCGTGCTGTGAACGGCACTATTAATTGGTGTGCAGAGTTTGGTATGACAGTAGCTACAGTGTGGTGTTTCTCTAAAGAACGGACAGTTCTATGTTTGTGTCTGGGCAACACAGTGTAAAATATCTTTGTCTGGTTTCTGCCCTATCAACTTGCAAACTTAGCCTGAGTTGTTATAGCTCCATGGGGCTTATTCCTTCTCATCTGTTACCAGTAACAAATATTCCACAGGCCAAACTATGTCCTCAATTGCACTTTTGCCTTAAGTCAATCTGCACAGGTGTGCAACTTTAATAAGCAAATGTAGCTGTAACTGAAGAACTAGAATCTATTTCTCATACTCTCTTAACTATGGAATTTCTTCAAAACTAATCAAAGCAGAAGTTTTTTTCAAAATGAGTAGGTTGGCTGTGGATAAGCACATCACTGGTACAGTAGTAATAGAGCTACCATTTGTTCCACAAATTTTCAGATTGTCTTTTCAACCCTCCTTTTTCTAACAAGTTATTCCTTTGTTTTTGTAGCTGAAGTTCCCTGACCAATGTCTATCACTCTGCAATTTATTCAGCCAAACCTTTCTTAACAATCTAAAAAAAAAAAAAACTAAAAAACCCACTCCTAAATATTCATATTTATATACATTGTCTAACTGCATTTTAACTGTTTGTCAACAGTTAGTGTTAAACTGTTCTATTTTTCAGACAGTTAAACTTTTCCTTGTGTTTGAAAATCTTTCTGGTCAATAGTTCCTACAAAAAGATGCCTTTCATAAACAATTTGTAGGAAGAAGAGTGATAGATTTGGACTTGAGATCTTTTTTTTTTTTTTTCTTTCCCGTTAATTATAATTAATTATAACGTAACACACATTTATACAGTCTGTTATCCTCATAGATTTTGTAAGTCCCATAAATTTATTTTTCAAATCTCACAACTGACTTGTAGATTATTGGGTTTAACTACAGTCTAATCTACAAACCTGGCATTGTTAGCTCTAGATGGTAACAATTTTTGTTAGAGTCAGCCTGGCTGTGCTGATTGTACTGCGCAGTATACAGAGAGTGTGCATCTGCACTAAGCTGGCATTTACCCTTTGAGTACTTGGAGTTATTTTACACCATGCTATTCTGAGCCCCGATCTTCTCCCAGTCCTGTCCTGCACTCTCTCTCTCTGTACCATCTTTGATCCTGGCAACAAAAGTTCATTCCATAACTCAGGTCAGACAGACATGATACATTGCATCACAGCTGCTTTTATGAAAGTGTTTATTTCATATCTGAAATGTTTTTATATACATTTGCTCTGCTATGACTTGCAGGAGGAGAAAGAAAGCAGTTTTACTGGAGGCAAAACAGCCACCTGTGAAAACTAATTGCGTAGGTTGTGTTGTGCTGGTATCTCTGGGAATGATCCATCAGGAAGAAAGTAAATATCCTTAATCTGCTAGGAGATCACCCGTATGCCAGAATGATCTCCTTTATCAAAGTGGTGATTGAAATATCCTTTCAGGGTTGCAGTGGTGCATGTATGGGGGAAGGAAAGGGAGGAAGCACAGCTCCTGTAGAGGCAGGTGCCTCATCCCCACAAAGCACATAGACAAATGAAAAATGACAAACTTGAGAGCCTCTAACTAAATCATCTCATTAGGGATGTAATTTAATATGCTTGTTATCCAGTTACTTTCAAAGAGGAATTTCAGAGACTAGTCTGCTCCTTGGTTTTTTCTTTTTGCCTCAGTAAGACAAAGTAAGTCAGCTCTCAGACCATCTTGCTGCAGCCTTAAAAAGAAAAACTGATTTAAAAATACAGTGCTTTAAGACAGCTCATCTACCTGCCACCTCTGGGTATGTTGATTCCCCAGCCCTGTGAATGCCTGCCATGGAATTGTTTAAAATGTCAGGATATTTCTTTGAGATGTGGACAGGGACAGCCGCTTTGTTTCTGCTATGTGCTGTGCTCCTCAGCAACTGCTGAGGACTTGCTTGCTCCTGCTCTCCCCCCGCTGCAGACTGCCTGCACTCTGAGGCATGTTGGAGCTTTATGTGCTACCTCTAAGGCATGGTGCTGCCTGGTTCTGCCCGACCCCCAGGAGTCTTGTGAAGATCTGTACAGGGTGCTGCTTTACTACAGCGCTAAAGGCCAGGGTGTTCAATGGGCAGGTTTATTTCAGTCCTGGATTTCAAGATAGAAAGATTTTTTCCCCATCTTTTTTAACCTTTGGTTTCATCGTGCCTGTGAGACTTCTCAGTTCAAACAATGTCTATTTTTTTGTGCCAAAAGAGAAACTTGCTACTGACTCTGTTACCATGACTCTTGACCATGGCTGGGCTCTGTAGGGTTTTTAGAAAGGCCTTCAGCCACAATTATTCCATCTCTATTCCTTTCCTGTTTTTGCAAATTTTGAGAGAGATGTAATGGAGTCTCTACCATGAAGAAAGTATTAATTAACTGCTTTTCTGGTGTGCTTGTATTAACAGAGTATGTGGCTGGTATTTCACTGCAGTTCAATCCTTACCATATGAACTCAGGGAGAATAAAATAACTTACAGTAGATTATGAATGTAGCAACATTTTGCAAGTCTGTGTTTTAAGAAAAAAAAAAAAAAAGTAAAATAAATAAAACAAAAAAAATGTTCTCCCCCATTTTCCTGAATCTTAACTTCAGTTTAGTGAAGCTAACATTGGAATTTTGTGGAAAAAAAGCTGGTAAAGAAGAGAGCTGAATCAAATGCAGAATCTGCCCTGTCATATGTACCATGTTTTTTAGTATTCAAGAATTGAGAATAAGAAAGTATTTAGTAAAAGCAGATATACTCTGTGTGATGTGTATACATTCTACTATTCTACATTTTTCTCCAACGAGTGAATAATGAAAGGAACTAAAAAGAAGAGTGACCTTGAAATCTGGAATTGACCCTTAGTATTATACCACTAATTAAATTAATCTTCTCTTTGGGATTGACAGCAGTAGATATGTACAGTCAGAGAGATGTCAACATGACAGATTGTATTCAGTATTGGGAAATTTCATAACATATGGGAGCAGATGAAGTCATGGAACAAGTTGTTAGTGGCAGTGAAGATCAAACTGCTTTGAAAATGTACATTTTTCTATAGGAGAATATAGAAATTTTACTGTTTCTCTTTTATAGGAGGTAAACTGAGGCACAAAAATCAGCATATGTGGAATTTAATAGAATGCTGAGTCAGTGAAATCTTGAATGCCAGCTTCATGCTTTGAATGCTGGACTTTTCAAAAACATCAGGCTAAAGTGTTTGGATCTAACTTGCCAGCAGGAGCTGATTCTTAACTTTTGTCAGTCATATATGTGCTTACCTTGTATGTAGAGTAGCTATTGTACTGTGCTTCTCTCAGGAGTATTCTACTTTAGTCTGAAAAACATCCTTCATCTGTCAGTCTCTGGTGCTGTCTGGTTTACACCTTGTTAACATGATTTGAAAGAAAATGTACTGTGCACCTCATTGCCTGCAGCTGGAAGAATATTCAGTGTCAATTTCAAAACACATGCAGAATTCTACTTTGCTATCTGGAGTACTGCATCCAGATATGGGGCTTCCAACACAGGAAGAGTATGGAACTTTTGGAAGGGGTCCAGAGCAGGTTCAGAAAGATGATCAGAGGGCTGGAGCACCTCTACTATGAAGACAGGTCGAGAGAGCTGGGCTTGGTCAAGTTGGAGAAAAGAAGGCTCTGGTGAGACCTCATTGTGTCTTTCCTGTATTTAAAGGGAGATTATAAACAGGAGCAAAATCAACTTTTTACATGGATAGATAGTGATAGGATAAGGGGGAATAATTTTAAACTGAAGGAAGGGACATTTAGATTAGATGTCAGGGGTAAGTTTTTTCATTGGTGAGGTGCTGGAACAGGTTGCCCAAGCAGTTGTGGATGTCTCATTCCTGAACGTGTTCAATGCCAAGTTGGATGGGGCTCTGAGCAGCCTGGTCTAATACTCAATCTAGTGGTTGGCAACCCTGCCTGCTGTGGAGGGTAGGAACTTAGTGATTCTTGAGGTCCCTTCTAACCCAAGCCATTCTGATTCCATTCTATGATTCCATTCTACAAATTCCCTCCTCCTAAAACAAACCAAGTGTTGCTTTTGTTCCTGTGTCTTGCAAATTAAATGGGTAACAGTTCTTATCTCTATTCATTATTATCGCACTGCTACTTTTTTAACTTCTGGAATTTGACAGATTGTTTTCCTTTCACAGTCTGTAGCTTCTTTTTCAAGTTAATATAAATGGATGTTGTAAGTGCAATGCAACACCCTCTCTTAGGAGGGAAGAGATGGGGAGTAGGGGGGGGTCACTTGTCAAAAGTCTCAAATGCTGTAGGGGAGGAAGGTGTTGTTGATGCCAAAGAAATCTGAGAAACACACCTGTTGTTATTTCAAAGTGCTGTGCTTCTGCTGATTATTGGCTGGGGTTTAAATTTCTGTATGTAATTCATAGTTCCAGAAAGTTACACACTAGGGTGAACACAGATGAGTTAAAGCAGAGAAGTTACTGACTCTTAGACCTACTTTGGAAATTGGCTATGGTGCTCCAAACAAAAGGGAGTCCCTGCATTTTTTTAGTCAGACACTGGCACATGTCTTCAGGGGCAGGCATGTGAGCCAAATGGATTTGTATTTGCACTTAACCCCACCTGCATTTCTCACTCATCCATGTTGTCATGATTACTTTGTTAGCCAGATACCTTTATTTTACTTTATTTTATTTTACTTTATTTTATTTTACTTTATTTTATTTTATTTTATTTTATTTTATTTTATTTTATTTTATTTTATTTTATTTTATTTTATTTTTCAAATAAGTGAAATCCTCAAAGTGAGAATTTCTGACTTCCTAAACTATTTAGAGCAACTGTGTTGGGCCTGAAGCTCTGGCTCATTGTTTAAAGACAATTTTACTACTTTGCTCATGTTGATTTATCTTGCATCTCTGCCTCTTATGCATCAGATACAAAGATACTAATAAAAAAGGTCAAAGGGAGCAGAATTTGGCTTTGTGATAATCTCTCTGGTCCCTGAAAACCAAATGTTGGAGTGATAATTTCTCTATACATTTCCTTTGTGAATTAAATATCTGTCCTATCCTGCAGCTCTGTGAAGCAATGAACTTTTCCAGCTGAAGATAGAGATGAATGGTAACTACAGGTTTACACTTTTGTAATGATGCTGATGATTCTCATCAGCCTTTCTCCTTTTGTTCATATTGTTCATTCTTCCTCCTGCTTGTTCTCCATGAAGTCCAGAGGACTATCCTTCTAAATACGCCTGTATTTTGCAGAAAAAGAGTTGTTTAGCTTAGCTCGATTCAACCAGGCAATGACTGAATTCAGAATCTTAATTTTACCAGCTAAACTGCCTTGTCAGTGGAGTAGTGTTAAGGAACCTACAAGTTTTTAAAGTGGGAAAGAAATATAACTCTCTTTCTTCGTGATCATTGTATTTCAGTTTGCAGGTGTATCTACACTATGATGTATGACTTTGAGTATACCAGATAAAAATGGATGGGGCAATGTGGCTGGAGTGCATTCTGCAGGTAGATAAGTTCTTTATGAAAAGCATATCACTTTTACATCAGATTCATGATTTCTTTTCAATTCTGAATTTTCTTAGGTGTTAAGTGAATATACATTCTCTTCTAACTTATTTTGAGAGTTTCATTTCCATTCCATATACGTGGCTATAAGTATCTGCCTGGTGTCTGCTCCACTCGACCAGAACCTCTGATCTATTGTAATCTCCTGTAAGAATATGTACAGATGTACTTTCCAAAGTGGGATGGGGGTGCAGTTGCTGTGGTGGTTTCTGTGTCAGTATGGCAGAAGGCCTGAACAGACGCGCTCACCCTTGCACCTTCCTGTGTGCCTAACCCCTGGAAGCTTATGCAAGCACAAGCCTTGCTGAGCTGATGCCATTTGTTTGCATACCATTTGCAGCAACCTGAATGACTGGTTATTCTGGTCAGGAGAAAGCAGTACTGACATCATGTGATTCTGGCAAAGTGAGCCACACTGGATCTCGGCCTCTGAATACCCAAGGGGCTGGCAGCAGTCTCAGGGGTTGGCCAGGAGCCCCATTGAGCTCACTAGTAATCAGTTGACTGCTGGGCTGGACAAGCTGCCCTACTTTCTCTGACAAGCTCTGTCTAAGAGAATGATGGGCAGCCTGCCACTACTGCTCTTTAGCAGAGTTAATGGAGATTAACTGTTTAGCAGCTCAGTACTGACTGTGCTTCAGTTTGAACAATGGTTGTTGAAGAAAACACTGACGAGTAAGGATGACATTTCTGTCTCATTTGCTGCACATTTTAATTTTAAGAAGCATGACTTTCCATTTTAATTTTTTTTTTCTTGTCATTGTCCTTCTTGCCAGATTTCAAAGAAATGCCATTAGATTAGTTTTTCTTTGAAGTTTTTAAGGTTTGTTTTACTTTTTCAACAAAATATGACTTGTTGCTGATTAAACCCTAAGATTCCACATTGCAAAAATTCTTGAAAGTAAAACAGACAAAAGAAAACTCAACTCTTTGGAAGACCCAGAATGTTTAGTATTTATTTCTACAGGTACGTAGGCAGGAAGAGACAGGCCAAGGAGAGTGTATCCCCTCTAATGAAAGGTAACGGGGAGCTGGCTTCCTCAGACAAAGAAAAAACTGAGGTACTCAATGAATGCTTTGCCTCAGGCTTCATAGGTGGCCAGGACCGTGAGCTTCTAGGTGAGGTTGTGGGGAGTGATTTCTGTCCCACTGTAATGGTGGAACAAGTGCCAGTCCTCTTTATGAAATTGAATATGTTTAAGACAACGGGGACAGATGATATCCATCCTGGGGTTCTGGAAGAGATGGCTGATGTGGTTGCTGAGCCACTCTCCATCATATTTGAAAAAATCATAGCTGTTTGGTGAAATTCCGGATGACTGGAAAAAGGGAAACGTTACTTCCATTTTTAAGAAAGGGAGAAAGGAAGACTCAGAGAACTACAGGCTGATGAGCCTCACCTCTGTGCCTGGGAAGATCATGGAGCAGATCCTCCTAGAAGCTATGTTAAGGCACATATGAGATAAAGAGGTGATTTGAGACAGCATGGCTTCACCAAGGGCAGATCATGCCTGACCAATCTGGTGGGCTTCTATAATGGAGTGACGGCTTTGGTGGATGGGGGAAGAGTGATGGATGTCATTGACCCGGACTTCTGCAAGGCCTTTGATATGATCCCTCACCACATCCTTCTCTCAAAATAGGAGAGGTATGGATTTGAAGGCTGGACTTTTTGATGGGTTAAGAACTGATTGGCTGGTCACAGCCAAAGGGTTGTGATCAGTGTTTCCATGTTAGGGCGGGCCAGTCATAAGCAGTGTCCTCCGATGGTTGGTCCCAAGAGGACCAGTGCTCTTCAACATCTTTATCAGTGACATAGATGATGGAATCGAGTGCACCCTCAACAAGTTTACAGACAACACCAATCTGAGTAGGACAGTCAATAAACTGGAGAGAAGGGAAGCCATCCAGAGGGACCTGGACAGGCTGTAGAAGTGGGACTATGAGAACCTAATGAGATTCAACAAAGTCAAGTACAAGGTGTTGCACTTGGGTCAGGGAAATCCCAGGTATTTATATACATGGAAAAAGATCTCCTTGAGAGCAGCCCTGCAGAGAAGGACTTGGGGGTCCTGGTAGATGAGAAGCTGGACATGAACTAGCAGTGTGTGCTTACAGCCTGGAAGCCCAGCTGTGTTCTGGGCTGCATTAGAAAAGAAGTGGCCAGCAGGGAGAGGGAGGTGAGAGAGGGTTCCCCTCTACTCAACTCTTGGCAGGTCCCCAGTACTGTGTCCAGGCCTGAAACCCCCAGTACAGGAAAGATGTGGAGCTCTTGGAGCGGGTCCAGAGGAGGGCCCCTAAGATGATCAGAAGGCTGGAGCACCTCTCCTATGAAGAAAGGTTGAGGGAACTGGGATTGTTCAGCTTGGAGAAGAGAAGGCTCCAGGGAGACCTCACTGTGGCCTTCCAGTACTTGAAGGGAGTTTATAAACAGGAGGGGGAACAACTGTTTAATGAGGGTGAATAGAGATAGGACAAGGAGGAATGGTTTTAAATTGAAACAGGGGAGGTATAGGTTGATATTAGGAGGAAGTTTTTCACACCAAGGATGGTAACACACTGGAACAAGTTGCCCAAGGAGGTTGTGGATGTCCCATCCCTGGAGGCATTCAAGGCCAGGCTGGATGTGGCTCTGGGCAGCCTGGTCTGATGGTTGGTGACCCTGCACATAGCAGGGGGTTGGAACTTGATGATTATTGTGGTCTTTTTCAACTCAGAATCACAGAATCACAGAATCACAGAATCACAGAATCACCCGGGTTGGAAGGGACCTCAAGGATCATGTAGTTCCAACCCCCCTGCCTAGCAGGACCACCAAACATACACATTCAACTCAGCCTATTCTATGATTCTATGATTCTATGATTCTATGATTCTATGATTCTATGATTCTATGATTCTATGATTCTATGATTCTATTATGGCAGATGTACTCGCATATATTTCTTCCAAGACATTTGAAATGTCCTTTATGAACAAAAAAATTGGATACTCAGGGTAAAGGGCTTAAATAGATCTAATAGTTTGTATAGTTTTAAAAACCAGACTATTGTGAGTTTGGATATCAGAAGAGTAACAGAGTAAATAAAAACAAGAAGGATTATATTAATGAAAAGTCTGCTTATTGGATGGTGCTGGCAGTTGGTAGAGATACTGTTATTTTATTGTTTCCTCAAAAGCAAGGAAATTCAGAAATAAAACCTGTAGGAAAATATTTTTGCAGCAGGCATTTTGTATAATATCTTGCTTTATAAAGAGATTGTTTCCAAGACACATTCTTCTTTGAGTAGGTATAATTTAAAATGCATCATTGTCTTTTTTAGTCAGTTAACTGTGTTAGTATCATGACTCAGAAGAACTTAAGCAAATTTTATGAAGTTGATAGAAGTCTTTATGAACATTTCTCTCAATGAAAACTATGAAAAACATAAAAGATTATTGTTCTAGAATGTCTTTTCATTTCATCTGTTACATGTGTAATGACAATGCCAAATCTTTATCTATTGTAAGTTGACACATTTTGCATTGATTATAACTGAAGTTAGCTGTTTTTTCAATTTTGTTGCATTTGAAAATTATTTTCATATCTATTAAGAAAATGGCAAGCAGAGAAATCCAAAGGTTAACTGCAGTACTGTGTCCAGGTGTGGAGTCTTTAGTACAGGAGAGATGTAGACCCGTTGAAGCGTGTCCAGAGGACCACAAAAAAAATCCAAGAGATGGAACACCTTCTCTACAAGAACAAGCTGAGAGAGTTGGAGCTGTTCAGTCTGGAGAAGAGAAGGCTGTGAGGTGACCTGATAGTGGCCTTTTGGTATCCAAAAGAGAGATAAAAGAATTAAGGGAACAAACTCTCTAGCAGGGTCTGTGGTGACAGGACAAGGGGAAGTAGTTTTAGATTTAAAGAAGGAAGATTTAGATTGGATGTAAGGAAAAAGTCTTTTGTAGTGAGGGTGGTGAGGCACTGGAACAGGTTGCCCAGAGATGTGGTGGATGTACCATCTCTGGAGACTTTCAAGGTCAAGTTGGGCCAGGCTCTGAGCAACCTCATCTGGCTGTATATGCCCCTTTTCTGGCTGTATATGCCCCTTTTCATTGCAGGGGAGTTAGACTAAATAACCCTTATAGGTCCCTTCCAACTCTAAGGATTCTATGATTTTATGATTCTGAGGATATCAGAATGTCTATGTGCCTACGTACACATATATGCAAGGGGTTTCTTGAATATTTTGAAAAATTCCACCTGTATTTATTCTACCATCCTGCCTTCTGCTGTGAATGTAATATTTGGGCTTCACTGTGTAAATCAGATTTACAGAAAAATCCTCTGCAAGTTTTCTTCCTACTTTTAGAATACAAACATTGCATCTGTTTTGGAGTTTCTTCTGGATGCCTCCTTACTTCTTAAAACTTCAGAGTAACTTTAATCTTAAACTCGTTTTAAGCAATAGCCTCTAGTAACTGCCAAGCAAGCAGTGTTTGACTGTCTGACCAATCAGTCACTGTAAATAACTTACGTCACCTATGTGCTCAGAGATGAGTCCTTTTAAAATCTATTTGACAGCTAGGACATCGTGCTATTTGGAGATGCTGTAGCTCTATCATATGGGGGTTTGCGTTTTCATCCCATGCAACATACCAGTGAGACACTAATGCCTTGTTCACTTGTGAAAATACAGTGAGAATGCAAACAGCAGGCTCTTCTTGAGACACCTGTACTTATTTCAGTGGCATTTCAGATTAAATCTTTGATTGCCTTTCTATCCCAGAACAGCTCTTCAGTTTGAAGCATAACAACAGTATGGTATCATCATCATTCTTGATTAAAAGCAAGAATACAAAACTGTATGAATCCCATAAATGTTGTAGTCAATATTTGTAAGCGTCATTCACTGTGGATGAATAAAAAAGAATCAGGCTGTTTGTTCTGAGGAAAGATATATTTATGTGCACTGTTTTCAAGTGTTACTCCAATATCAAGTTTACTCCAATATCAATCATAGCATTTGTTATCAAAGTACTTCTAGTAAAAGAGATTAGTAGCCAGATTTTAAAAAGGAGGTTTGTTTTTTTCTCAGACAGACTCTTTCCTGTGTGGTTTAGCCTTACTGGGAAGAAGAGTACTGTAGAATCTCATGAAGATTTATCGTTCTTTAATTGATATCCTGCTATAGTGCATGAATCCATAATCCATGAAAAGAGAAATTGAATGCATATTTTGAACTAGTACTGCAGTATAACAGCTGATTTATGATCCTTATTTTAGATGTACATTTCTAATCCTCAAGAGATAACTTTTAAGTCCTTTGCCAATGCAATTTTGAAGAACTGCCATGAATGATCCCAGAACCATTCATTTGGTTCACAGAATCAAAGAATCACAGAATCGCAGAGTCACAGAATGGCCAGATGGGATGGGACCTCAGGGATCATGAAGCTCCAACCCCCTGCCACATGCAGGGCTACCAACCTTCACATTTAATAATAGACCAGGCTGCCCTGGGCCCCATCCAGTCTGGCTTTGAAATGGGGCATCCACAACCTCTCTGGGCAGCCTGTTCCAGCACTTCACCACTCTCTCTGTAAAGAATTTTCCCCTGACATCCAACCTCAGTCTCCCCTCCCTCAACTTAAAACCAGTTCCCCTTGTCCTGCAGTTATCAACCCTTTCAAAGAGTTGATTCCCCTCCTGTTTGTAGGTTCCCTTTAGGTACTGAAAGGCTGCAATGAGGTCACCCCACAGCCTTCATTTCTCCAGGCTGAACAAGCCCAGCTCCCTCAGCCTGTCTTCATAGGAGAGATGCTCCAGGTTCATTCTTCTTTATGATGTAGGTGTCTGTATGTTGTGGTTTTTGCCTTCTGTATTTGTGTTTTTCAACATTTCTTGTTCAATAAATTATGGTAGATTGTTGCAGGAAGTAAATATATGCTTGCTTCAGCCATTTACCTTAAGGTTGTGCTATTTTTTTCCTTTACCATTAAGCCATAAATATGTTTCTGTGGGTTACTGCTGAAAAAGAGAAGGCACTGGAACTTGGAAGATAAGTTTATTTTTTGCTCATGGACAAATTAATCGCTTTATATCAAAGACATATGTTCATACTCAGGATAATACTAGAAAATGCTGAAAAGGACACCCATTGTTGGTGGGTAAGCAGATGATCTGAATTTTGCAAGGAAGGGAGAGATTATTAGAATGGCTTGTGCAAGAATCACCTGGACTAATTAGTTTTATTAAAACTTGCCCAATTACCAATATTTGCAGATGTTGTAGATATTCTTCAGTAATTGCAAGACATCAGTGCAATTCTGAACATAACTATTTATGCAGCTTTCAGTTTCTTTATGTCAATTCTTGTGTGAAAGTATATATCAGAAGTAATTTCAATGTTTTCTTGAAACTTTTCTTTCTCCATTTTTTACTGAACCATGAACTGTGCAAAATAAATTCCCATGGAGTAAAGTATGTTGTAGGGTCTTTGACTGATACAGAATAATTGCTTTGTTGATTGTATATCCATGCATGATAAGATATGCATAAGAAGAAATCTGGTACAGAAGTATAAATAATACTTATCTTTAAGCCAGCATCTGTCATCTGCTTCAGCAGACAGTGTTTTCTTTCATTCTTGCACAAAAAGAGCTGAGAGATTTATGGAGCAGCTTTGTTTGTGCTCTGTGATGCTTAATCAATTTTTATTAAATTCTAAATTAAAACTTGGCTTTCATCTGTCTTTTTTTTTTTTTTTTTTCCCCAGTAGACATATCTGATGTACAGAACAAGAGAAAGGCTCATGACAACCACAAAGTTTATGCAAAGGTGGGAGGGCTTCAATCCCAAAATCCTCAGCACTTTGACAATGTGGGGCCACTCTGAGTCATTTTTTCAGAAGCTGCATTGTTATTTTCCTGACATTCTTCAAAAGAATTAAAACAGAGTGTCCTTGAAAGTAATAAAATCTTTGGATTTCCTCTACGATGTAACTGTCTGTGATCTTTGCAAGAAATTTTCTCCAAAATAATTTTATTTGTAGATGGTATGCATGGTTCCATCAGTCAAAGTACGTGTTTTAGGATGTCTTTTCAACTTCCTGACACCGTAAAACACTAGCTAATCCTCATTACATGCAGACATATGTAAATAAGTATCATTATCTCCATTTTACAGACGGAGAAATTAAAGCAGAATTGTTAAGTTATTTAGTCAGGGTCACACCTCTTAGAAAAGGCAGAATATAGGCGACAGGAATGTTTGAGTCTTCTGGTCAAATCATTCCTCTTTCTGATGACAGTAAAAAATAATAGTCACCATCTGCAAAAATGTTCTTCTTAGAGTTTAGATAAATGAAATAAATAAGTTATAGGAGATACAGAAACGTGTCTTAAAATTTGTTATTTTGGGAGTTGGTTTGGATAACAGAATTTTTTGCGCTGAGTCAGTTCTTCCACATTTCATACGGGAATGATTCTGTAAACAATGCTAAGAGTCAAGTTCAAATCAAATGCAATAAGATGGAATTAAAATTATTGGCATACTTACTTCTTCTAAAGAATAAATCTTTTAGACTGATTTTTTTTTTTTTTTTTTTTTTTTTAAGAAAACAAACAAATGGAGTCTAATGAAGAAGGGACTTTTGATCCTTTGACCTCAGTGTAACCCAATAGCAATTCTTTTTGGCCTGGCAACTTGCATTTTGTTAAGTCCATTTCCAGAACGCTATCCAGACTTGTCTGGAGACTGCTACGCACTGCTTCCCTTGATAGTTTGTTCAAACAATTTGTCACTCTTGCTATTGCTAAATAGAGATTGTTTAGCTTCACTGTGCACTTCTTGTTATGCCATTCACATTTAGATTGAGGAATTCTTTAGGACCTGCTATTTTCTTTCTATGAAGGTGCTTACACACTCAAATCAAAGTAATTCCTTCCTTCTTTTCAAAGATATTTCTTATTGTAGGTCTCTTCTGTGACTTCTGAATAACATTTCTGTCTCCTTCACTAAAATATGGAGATAGAATTGTGCTTTTGTTGCCTTCTCTTTCTGTCTGAAACTACGCTGGGAGCTTGTACTGAGTTGTACATCCTTAAAACTTTTCAGTGTCAGGTTTTTGGCATATAGCTCTCTGTTCGTGTTAGTCCTGTTTAACCAGGGAAATCTGCAGGGTTAAAACTGAGAAGGAAACATCTTCTTAGTGTAAGTACTCAATGTGGTCTTACTAGACAATAGAAGAAATTGCCACTTTGATGTCTTCAAGGAAATTTTTAAAACAGCGATGTGGATAGAAATATTTTTGTTAACATAACAGCTTCGCACTCAGATATTTTGACTTAAATCTTGCAGACACCATGCCTGGAACACACCAGGTTGGCTTTTAGATTGTTTGCTATCCTCTCTCTACTGAGTAGTTAAACACTAACTGTAAGCTTTGCTGAAAAATGAATCTCACATTCTCCACAGCTGCTTGAAAAGACTCCTTCCAGTTTGTGCATGCTCTTTTTAAGAAATACAGCAGGCAGTAAATTCAAATCAGTGTGCCTGAATTCATTAATTTCCTTTGGCAGGCTGCTGTAGAGGATCTGAGAAAATAATTTTGGTGTTAACTCTGTGGAAACTGGGATACAGCCTCCAGACTTTTCAAAGCTCAACCCCTAATCAACGAGATGTCAGTTAATTTTCTTTGTGCCCTTTTGCCTCCCTCATCCTTTCAAAACGCTGTGTGTTATCTGTCCCGAACACATTACTTCTGTGTCCAGTGCAGCAGCAGTAGCAGCATGGAAAAAGGCGGGGGACTGAGAAACTAGAGGAACTTAGAAAGGAAGACAAATAAAGAAAAGTGTCACTGAAATTTTAAAATGAAAACAGGATGTGGACATGATGTACAAGTGCGCTTTCATGATACAATGCAACTGGCTTTGTAGCTGCCCAGCTTTATGCTGTACGTACTGCTGTTTTCCAGTGTTCCTTTATTTTTCGCTGGGTGAATCACAGGACAGATCTAGTAAGTTTGTGTCTATTTCATGTGGAGTAAATTTAGAGTAGATGAACTGAGTCTTTGGAGCCATTGCCAAATGAGGTGGTGATGATGGCTAGAGAAGCTTGGAGCTGGCGAGTGCTTCTGGCAGGGACACAACACATACTGTATCATGCCTTTGACCATGGTGCTTTAGACACACTGCCAAGTGTTTGTAACGAGATAGTGCTGTTACTGCATTTTACTTTTAACTTTTCCTCTGTGTAGAGTACGTCTCCCTTTTTGTTTTATAAACTGTGCTCTCCACAGTTTTTTTGTACTGCTGTAAACAGTTCTGATTATTGATATTTTAGCAAAGCATGAGGTAGTTTCATACAGTCCTCATTACGTAATGTTAAATACTCCATATTTGGCTGGTATAGTGTAATCTGATTCTTTGAAAAATGATAAAAATGTGGATGGTAATTGTCATTTTATCAGATGTCAGAAAAAAAAGGTGATATGCATTCAAGTGAGCAAGAGGTCCATTATCAATATGGTAAGAGTAATGGATGTAAGGATAACAACAGGTAGGTAAAAATTTTCTAAGAAAAGCAGAAGAGTTAAATCTCTCTGCTTAAAATAGGGAAAAACTAAGTCTTCTTTTTCAAAAATGGAAAAACTGATGATTTTAAAATGTCATGAATGTGACATATAAAATCATATAAAAATATTTTAAATCAAATAATTATTTGTTCATATATATATAAGTTAAAATGTCAACATTTCAGAAAGAGAACAATGTCATTGTTTTTATTGCTGGTGATGGTTCATAAAAATGAAGTTTACTGTACCACTGGGACAGTGGTACAAATTCTCAAATTGTAAAAATGACAGTAAGATAAGACCAATGCTAAAGATAGCAGAATACATTTAAACCAACTCTTTTTTCATCTTTCACTCCCTTCTAATAATGTTTGTTAATGGACCTTGTGACTGGGGTCCTACTGGAAGTAAAGTTGCTACTGCACAGGTGAAGTAGGTGCCCTGTATCTGATGGTGGTATGTTGTGCAAGATTAAGGTTTAGCCTTGATACACCTTGCAGCCATCACAGATGCCTCAGAGAAGGTAAAATTGAATTGAGTAGGAATGAGGTTTTTCTTGTGTTCCATCTTGAGACATTTCTGAGATAATGAGCATACTATTGTTCCTCCTACTTCTCTGTTAAGATTTGTGGGTTTTTCCACCTCCCTGTTAAGATCTATGGGTTCTTCTGTTTCAGAGGAAGATGATTATCTGTCATGGCTAAAATGACTTCAAGTAGTGTAAAGCAACAACAAACTCCCATTACTCTTTTTTATTTATTTATTTTTTTCTAAGAGTTTCTTAAGTGTTGTGAATTTGGGTCAGTAGTATGCCATATCAGCACTCAACAGTACCATCCTTGTAGCTTTAATCTGGCCGTCCACATCACAAACAGTTTTGGAAGCTGGTCAGAAAAGCAGGGTCAGAGCTGTGCAGTGTGGTTTTGGCACACCTTCCGCTGTTTCTTCATGCTTTTGCTTTTTGTAAAAAGGTATCTGTTAACCCTGAAAAAACATGCTAACTGGTAAGTGTCAGCATACTTGTTGTGGTTTGGCTACCCTAAACGCCATTGTGAACAACCTTCTGATGTTTGTGTTTGCAGGGGTGGTGCTGCACATGGAGGGCAAGGGTCCCCTCACCAGGTTGCACACCTTCCCTCCATCCTGCTCACTCTCTGCCACACTCGGGTCAGTGTCAGAGGCTTTCTGCTGGCCTGGAGTGGTGCTGTGGGGATGAAGTTAAGGACCAAGGCATCTCTCTTGAGCAAACTTTTATCTGGACAGCCCGTAGTGTTTATCTGCAGCTTTTTTTTTCTTCTTTCTTTCTTTTTTTTTTTTTTTTTTTTTTTTCTGGTAAAAAGAGTGAAGAATAGATACTGAGTTCCAAAGCTCTGACTCATATGGCCACAATGAAGTATTAGGATACAGCCATTTCCTATCTTTGTTTAGAAATCAACTGACAAGGCCTGGCGGATGCAGGCCCTCAGCTGCAGGGCTTCATGGAAGGAAATGCTTTTCGTCTTTATTGAGTACTGAGTGCTATTTAGCAATTACTTTGCGCATTGCATGTGGCAAGCATTGTGTAAAATGCTTTTCTGCGTCTTTCTATACACTGCAACCACCTGAGGCTCAAGCGTGATTAAAATGTACTTCAGGAACAGTACCTGCAAGGTGGTTAGAAAAGGGCGATGAGGAAGGCAGCGAATTGCAAGAGAGCTGTCTGCTTGCACAATGCCTTTCTGAGGAGCTCAGGCTGTACTACAGATACAAATAAAATATTGCCAATACTTCTTTGAATCGAGAAATATCTCAAGGCCACATGAAATTAGGCAGAGAAAAAACATGTGTGTCTTGTCTGATGTTGCAGACTCTTGGGTGGAACTAGGAGTAGGTGGTGCCAGCTCTGGCTCCTATTCTTCTGCTCTGACCACTAATTCCACTTAAGTTTGGGTGTCATAATCTCAGAAAAGGCAGCACATTTGCATGTAGTGAGAGTGAATGCCTCGAAAAAAAATAATAAAAAGAACTCTCAGGGTAAGTAATGAAACAATAAAATAAGGAATGGGAGTACTAAAAGAAAAACAATGACAATTGGAAACGTCTGTGGTCGCTGTGTATTTATCCTTAGTCTTGAAATTCATTGACACTCTTTTCATTATTTTTTTCTAGATTCTTCTGTAAATGACTCTTGCATTCTTTCATTTATGAACAGTAGAAACAATGGTGATTCTTTTTATCTGTATGGTTTCATGATTTCATTTACATCTCAGAGACAAAATGTTTATTGGTAACTTACTATTCCCTTCTTCAACAAGGCCTTATTGGCATTTGCCATCAGTGTTAGAGAACAAACACACTTAAAAAAATGGAAAAAGCATAATCCTGGAAACTGTCCAAAGCAACGTTAGGAGCCTACGTATGGACAAATGCTCTTGCTTGGAATGGGATAGAATATAGTCTCTGGTTCATGTGCTTCTGGTCTGTGTGTGTGTTTTTAGTTTTTGTGGAGCCAAAATTAAACACAGTGGAGTTTACTGTTTGCTAATCACCATGTGTTTACTTTCCCTTCCAAAACTGCAGTTGCCAACCAATACTTTTTCTACCCAGTGCTATGAATCTGTCCAAATAAACATGGGAAGTAGTAAAACAATGACACTACATGAAAATACACCCTCATTCATTAAACAGAGTCCAAAAATTTTTGTGGAATTTAGCAGTAGCAGAGAAATGTGCATCTTGTGGTCTCTCCAGAATAAGAAAAAGTAATAACATAACAAAAATGATGTTCTGCACTGAATCTCAAGAAAAACGGATATGAATGAATATTCTTTTATTTTATGCTCCCTCTGTAATTCCCGTGGGTTGGTTCACTTTGGATATCCATGATGTTATGTTAATTAGGAAGGCACATATCTTATCCTACAGAGAAGTAGTAATCAATTCTAACTGCTACTAAAGGTTACCAATACATTCTTCAAAGTGAATTTTCAGAGTACTTCTCTTACAGAACATTGAAGCAATGGCAGAAGTTTTAAATGCAAATATTTTGCTTTTATGACCAATTAATGTTTGAGAAAAGCCTTATCAGTGTGACAGTAAAGAAGCTGCACCAAGCAGCTGTCCAGCTCTTCCTGACTACCAAATTCAGTTAATCTGCAAAAATTTTGATCATGGAAGAACTTATGCTTATGTTGGTGGATGACTCACACATGACTCAAAAGTAGCATTAAGCATGAATATTGGTGATGAGTGAGTTGGAGGATGGAAGATCTTTTTTCAAGACCTCACGCTGTGTTGAACACATTGAGAGATAACGGAAAGTGCACAGACACGATAGATCTCATGCAAAGAAGGTGATATTCAGCTCATCGGCTTTCTTTGCTTGGGTTTTAGAGGAAAGTGGATTTCTGCATAAATCATTACAATACTGCCTGCCGTGAGAACTGGACCAGGGGTTGGGTTGTAAGTGCAGCCAGCAACAAACATCAGGAGAATGTTCATGGTGTATGTAAAACATCTTGAGGGACCCATGCTCTTGTCACCCTGTTTTCCTGAGATGCTGTCTTGAAGCGTACATTCGTTGTGCCTTGTGGACCCTTCTTGATTGTCCTTGGCAACAAGTGGAACAACTGTTGCTTACTTTCAGCAAACCGCCTACTTGTTCTTGTAGATGTGGTTTTCTGAACCCTTTTGAGAGCACAGCACATTTAAGCGTCCACACTTGAATCTTAAGACCTGTCATGCAAAGTGATTGCCTGGGTCTGTCTGATGCCTTGAAACAGCTACAGTATTACCATTACTGCTCTGCCCCTGTGTTTTTCTTTTTATATCTTTGTTTGGTTTAAACCTACAAAAGGTACCCTCATTCCTTCAGTTGATAATTGCTTTCCTTCTTGAGAAAATGTTATTAGTGTTTTTGAGTCTGAATGGTAAGAAAAATATTTCTGGTGTAGTTGTGAGCAAATCTTTTAAAATGAGATGCGGTGTACAATTTGCCTTACTAGTCTGCACCGAGACAAGTTGAAATATAAATAACAAGATGTGTGAACTTCCTGAAATCCTGTATAGTCCTGGAAGAGGCTCCAGATATAAAGCTCAGCAGTTACCCCTAGGATGCCTAGGAGTAAACCATTTTGCTAGCATTAAGTGCTTGTCCAAGCCACACTTAGGACATGTGTAGCTCGATCTAGATGACACTTTCCTTGGAAAAATTCTGGGGAGCTGAAGTTTAAATAAACAGGTTGGTACATGAACTATTATTTTGATTGTGAAGGTAATTTTAAAAATTAGGTAAGCACAGTACTGATAGTTGGAAAGCACTGTCCTTTGTCACAACCTGTGCAAGAGTTGTAAGACATTCAAAAATATTTATTTGTATTTTACCCAGCAAGGAATACTTAAATCAACTGGACAATAGGAAGGCGCTGTTTCTATCTCCTCTGAAGAAGCTGTGAGTACAGAGGAAGTTGGTGAATGCAAAAGGGAGGCAAAAGCAAAGGATAGTGTGTCTGTGATTTCTCTTAAAGTGCCAATAAAGATATTTAAACATTTTTAGTCATATATTACATCAGTTTTCCATTACATGAAGTGAAATTCTCAGATCAAAAGAAATGGTATCAACATCTTTGAACAAATCTGATAGTACAAGGCAGCCTACAGAGCTGCTCCTTAGCCAGCTTGCTTCCTTTACATTTGAAAAATCTATAGAAATGACAGCTGAGATCAAAATGTCATCATACTGAACACTGTGAAAAAAACAACAGAGATATAATACCTGCCCTAAGGAGTTTATGATCTGCCGCAAGATTTGGTGCCAGGAAGGAGTGTCGCACACGGTGAGACCATGGGAGAGGTTGTAGTTCTAGGAATTTGTGGTGACTACTGTGTCCTGCTAGATAAACATCATTCATCATTCAGCATCATTCATTGAGGTTAAGACACAAGCGAAAACACTGGTGCATTTGGCAATCTTGGCAAGTCGTCTGTCTTGTGACAGTCTTGAATTTGTGAGATGAAGTTGCTGTCAACTTAATTTCTGAAATTTTATTGTTCTGGCTTGAGGACAGAATAATTTAGGGCTGGACTCCTTTAACTTCCTTATTTGTTGACTGGCTGTAGTGAGCACGCCCACTCCTACAGAGGAGCATCTCCAAGCACATTTATTTCCAAAAGAAGACTATTGTTCTTAAAGTTCATAGTTCAAAGTTTTCTTTTCCTCTTGCATTTCTGATAAGCTGAGCAATACCTTCCTCATATGAACATTTCAGTTGCTGGGAGTCAACTAAACTGAGGTTACCTGAAAGAGGAAAACTACCTGTGTTGGCATGGGATGCTGCGTTCTTCAGCTGCCTTCATTGCCTTCCAGTTTCCTTGGACTGTTTCTGTGAAGGAGGCACTCTATTGGCAAACCACACGAACAGATAGTCACCACTACAGCAATTCTGCCTCTCCTCAGGGCATTCTTAAATGTATTATCATAGCTCATAGAAGCTGAATTGAATACCTGCATAAATGTTCTGAATGGGGAGAAAGGGCATGTCATTATGGCAGTCATTAAGCAAAGGCCACAACTTCTGTGTGAAAGTGTGTCAAATGATAAGATACAGTTATGTTATGACCACAGGAATTTTGCCATATCAGATCGGAACAGAGAGCCAGGATGCTGCATGCAGTGCTTGGTGTAGCACCCCGTATTTGATAGCAGCAGAGGAATGTGCAAGAAAGCCATTAATTGACAGTTGCAGAATAACCTGCCCATAGGGGAAGTAGCTTTCTAAGCTCAGGCAATTAGTGGTTTTCTTTTGCCGTTTAGTAGGAGTTTGTATACTTTGCCTTTAGTGAGCAAGCAGTTTAGTTTGCTGAATAAGAGTTTTCACTTGGCTGCAGGAGACTTTGTAATTGTGTTGTGCTGCTACTTTCAGAGCTTAGGCTTTGCTGACCCTTCTGTGAGTCTTACATAAAATACAAATGGAAAGGGGCAGGCTGAGAGACCTCAAAAATGGAAGGAAGATGTATTTCAGTAAGATACCAATACTGCAATCTTAATAATTCACCCTCTTGGGAGATCTTTGAAGCCTTTTTTCTTTTTTTTTCTTTTTTTTCTTTTTTAATGTCTGTAGGCAAAAATATTTATCCCGCTGTAGAACATGCAGGGATGTCTCCTACAAAATAATAATAATGATAATAAAAAACAACCAAATATTTAATTGAAATACACTGTACTTTTAGATAGTAAATTTTAGAGATATGAAATATAACATTATGTAAACGTTCTAATCCTTGGCTTTGTAATACCAACCAGTAAATAATAATGCTACCTTCAATATCTAGCTTCCTTCTTATCAAATGCTTCACTAAAATGCACATCTCTAAGATTTCTTGTTCTGTGCTCTGTGCCAGAGGGAATATTACATCACTCCTTTGAGAAAAGATGGAGTAGTAGTGCTAACTGCTTCATGGATACAAATGTTTTCCTGAAATTTAGACTAAATATTTTAAAAATTTTCTTCTTATGCTCTCATATCGTCTACACAGTGCTATATGTCTCCTTTTTTAAGAAGCAAACAAACACCACCTATCTGGGTGCTCAACTAACCAGCTTTTCAATCTAACAGCTGCTGTCAGGTTCATGGGCCCAACACTTCCAAATTGATTGTAGTCTATAATTTATAGCCACATGATTTTTGTTGTCAAACATTTTTTCTAATCCCAGAAGAAATTAAATCTCTGGTTATTCCCAGACTTAAAAAGCTGGTACTTTAGGAGTGTTTTGGGGATACAATGGTGAATTAAGAGTTAAGTAAGTGACCAGTTTGTGTTGAACTGAATATTCACACTGTTGCTGGATCCTTAATCCCTAAGCAGATGCTTTACCACAGTTTCATTATAGTCCAGAAGTACCTCTTGTATGAGAAAATGCAGTCATGCAGAAACATTGCAAACACTATTGACTTGCCTACTGCTTTTTGCTGCTCCTTCTTTCTTCCTTTCTTTTTAATTTCTTCCTTTAAAAAAAACATATGTATATATATATATATAAATAATTTTATTTTGTTTTGTTTTGTTTTATTTTATTTCATTTTATTTTATTTCAACAGGATACTTGGTCGGTTTAACTTTCAGGCCCATTTACCTTTCCCTTGCCCTTTACCTACTATTTCTGTTTTGCTTCTGAATTATATTCAGATATATTCAGATATATATATGAAATTAATATAATGGATGTGATGACCTAAAAGGCCTCCATTATGAACTGCTTATGAACTTGCTTTCAAACAGGACTTTTTTTTTTTAATTATCAGATGAGGCTTCTCTTGCTTTTTCACGTCATGGAATTTCAAATACTTTAAGTCCTGCGATACTATATTTTGTGAATAAGAGAGAGGAGAAAATAGAGAAATTTTAGTTCTTCCTTTTGTTAACCTGCTCTTGTTTTGGGCAGAAAAAGAAAGGGATTTTGTTACTGAAAGTTGAAGATCTGCCAGCTTGTAAAGTATTCCTTTTTGTATGAAGGAGATTAAGTTGGCATTTTATGCAGTTCTCTTGTGTGCACCTTCATGTCTTGTCATAAAGCATGTAATTACTGCATTTCACTATCAGCAATCATTCTTAAGGTAAAACCCACTATAAATCTCTCATTAGCGAAAGTAAGACAAAGAAGGAGTACACCTTCAAAAAGAGAACTATGTGTTAAAGAAGTTAATCTTTTCATTGCACAATAGACAAAGAATAAATAATTTTCATGTAGGGCTTTTCTTTTACATGCAATCAAAATGGTTTGTGATAACAGGTCTGGTACAAGGCTTTTGTAAACACTGGGTTTTATTCAGGTGGGGTTGATCTTCCTTCCGTGTTGCATTCAAATAAGGTAGTCTCTCTTCAAGTCTATGAGGCTGGGTCACATCCTCCTTGCGGCCTAACTGTACCATGGCAAACAGATTTTGATGCTGCTTATGATATGGAGAGTGGAAAGCCATCACAGCTTGCTCTGTGCCATGTATTTACTGCCACCACCAGGATGAAGGCTATTTTCTGGGAAAGCAAAAGAGAGCATGTGGCTAGACCATGTTCCACTAACAAGCTTTGACCTGAATTATAGCCCCATCATATGTGACAGACATTGACCATCAGAGCAATGGCTGGAAAATTTGAGATTCTTCTGTTCTAGGCTGAGAAGTGGTATATCTTGCTCTTGTAGTAAGACCCATCTTCTTTTACTATCCAGGTCCATCAAGTCAATAGATGAATATTTAACAAAGTGGATTTTTCTTCTTGTTTTCAAAGATTTCCAGAGTTACCAGATCTTAACAAAAAGTCCTGAAAATTATTGTTTGCTACCTTCCAGAGTAAGTTTTATTGATAATTGAAAGATACTTAAAATCTCTTCCTTGTTATGTTAGTATTTCAAGACAGCATTTTCCAATGGAAGGCCTATTGTGAGGTCATTGGCATCTTGTATTTTGTGACAGCACTCAGTGGACTGCTATCCCCTTCTGACAAATTTGTTGTTCTAAAAAGGAGAGGAAAGAAAAAGGTAAAAAATGACTGAAAGGGAGGAGGGAGCTGTGTTTATGCTTGGTGAATGATTACATACAGTTAAGATTTTCTGAGTAAGAAGACCCAACGTTATACATTTAGTTTCTGAGATTTACATACATGCCTGTCAATAGAAACACATGACCAAACAAAGTTCAGGCAATATTTTAGAACTGTCTAGTGCCAGAGACAGCTTATAATGTTGCTATACTGCATTTCAAAATGAAATTCACTAAGAGATAATATTCAGTTGTTGGAATAGGAAGCTAAAAGTCAGCAATGCTGAATTCCTCTTCCTTCTGACATTCCCCCTCGTCATCAAAGAAAAAAATAGAAAAATCTATTAAACAAGTTATTTTTCACACTACAAATAAGATTGTTCCATGGCAAAACTAATTTCTATGAAACCTGCTAATGTATAATATCAATTGGAATCAAGATGAAACATTCTAAATAAATTAGTTCTTCCAGAAGTTGAAGTGAGAGCCAAACCACAAGCTCTTCTTTGCCTCTTTGAAAGACTTAGATGTCAGATGGAATGCTTTCTAAAACAAGGATGTGCTTGAGGGGAGAAAGAAGAAAAGTAATTTTGTTAACCAAAATAAGTAGAATTTAGTGTTAGTATTGCAGCTTTCCTATTTAGAAAAAGCAATAGGAGAGGAAACGGGCTTAAACTAAAATCGAGTTTCAATGTAAGGTACACTTGACACTGCATAACCCACTTCCTATTTATACATCCTCTGAAGTTGCCTAGTTTTGTTCTTCCAAGGGCAGAATGATTTACTAAATTTACAAGGTCTGTTACAGAGAAGAGAATGTGTATTAAGTTAGTTCCTTCAGGTGAGTGTGTACACATCCTAGAGTCTTGACGCATTGTGCAGAGAGAAATATAAAACAAAGACAACAACATTGTACTCTTGACCTTTTTCCCAACCGTTTGAGCCAAATTACTGTAACCAGTATCAAGTGCAACTATTGCTTCAGCATAATGAGCTATCTTTGCTCTCAGATCTAATTGGACTATTGCTTGTACAGAAATCACATAGAAAAAAAATGTATAATCACCAGTTAAATGACTTATTGCTTTTCCAGGAGGTTACATAAAAAAACATTAACTTGTTTGCTAAATGTGGGCACTTCTATTTGGGATTCATACAGAATCTGGGAAGCAGTTATGTCTTACACCATATTTATGAATAATGACAAGACGCTGCCAGCTGGTGTGTGTAAAGTTGTCTAGACCAATCTAAGAGCAGTGTGTTTGTGCATCTTTTCTTACGGCAGCTTTGAGGGCCAAGGAAGCAGACTGAATAATTTTCCAGTGACTGCTAAGTGACCTTAAACTCTAGTAGAAGTGATGCCTGCAAACTCTGCAGCTTTGGCTGCACTGACAGAAATACTAAAAAAAGAATGTTGGAAGGGTATCAGCACTCATGTTTTAGGACAAATATTATCTGAGAGAAAAAGGAAGCTTTCCACCTGGGCCTGGTATTTCAGAGTTTTATAAAGGCGAAATTTTCATCATCAGAAATATATAGTAATGAACACCCTTTGAAATAGGAAAATGACGACAAATTTGGAGGTATAACTTGAAGGAGTAGGCATTTTTATCTGCAGTGTATTCTAGAGTGTTGAGTTCTGCATGTGTATAATAAAAAATAACTCTATTGATCTGATAAAGACTCAAAAGACAGGTAAATATGAAAACTTACATTACAATTTCTATCTATTGCTCCATTGTGCCAAGGTATTTTAGAAAAGGGTGATCAGTGCTTGAGTTTACTTACATTATTATTGCTACATCTGGATACACTGAGATGATGTGGGTAAGACAGTGACTCTCTGGAGTCATCTAGATACACTGTGATTCATTAAACATTCCTGAAGCATGGTGAAATGGAAAAGTCAGTGAAGTACTGTAATATTTTTTGTATAAGTTATGCAAGGATGTTTAAGAGTTTAGTGTTGAGGGATTAACATTGTGTGGTAGAAATCTCATTTAATTAACTAGATGATGCATTCTAAGTTGCCACTGTACAGATATTTGTAGAGAAATTAATCCCAAATCAGCAAGTAGGTGTAGAACTATAAAGCCAGAGACAAAATATACTCAGTAAAGGATAACTCCATTTCTTTTTTGAAATCAAACCTATACGCATCACTGCAAAGATGGAAAGCTGCTTACTTACTTTTGTTTTACAGTGTATACCTGCCCACAGCCCTGAGAGATGTTCTTATCCCTATTTTGGGGAAGAAGAATTATTTAACCTCCTGCTAAGACTCTGTGTTTCTTGCTAAACCTTTGAGTAGGTATAAAGGTGATTCTGTTACAGAATTGTCAAAGGGACCGGATTCCCTGCTGTGCTGGCTTCCATTTGCTTGGTATCCTTGCCATGCCATCTACTTAGGGTTTCTTACCCTCTGGAGTACATTGGGAGTCTCAGCTTTGTGGTCAGTTTTCCTTTGCTGAGTCTTCTGATTTCTTGGTTGGTTACTAGAGTGGATAGGTCTAGCTATGACTTCATCCTTTGCCAATCATCAAAATATCGTTTTCATCTTTTGCACCCTCCTCACCAAGGAACAAGAGAGGCCCGCTAAAATAAGAGAGCGGTGGGAAGGAAACAGCTCCAGCTTCTTCCCCTTCACCACTAGATGTATTCAAGGGGAGTCTGATAAATGATAGCTTATCGGAGAAGATTGGGCTTGCACAGGTATTAACACCCATATTTTGGTTTGGCTTGGCTGTCACTGGAGATAGTATGAAATCATGGTTGAATTTGCAGGGCTGACAGCACAGCGAGTCCAGAAGTGGATACAGTGCACCAGATGACGCCTTTCCAGGGCTGAATAGAGAGGAAGGATCTCCTCCCTCAACCTCCTGACTGACATCAATGTCATCTTGTACAGGCCAGGAAAAGCTATCAACTAGGAAGTGACTAAGTAGATCAAATTTTAGCAAAATATTCATGTGTGTGGTTTGTGGCCAGGCCAAACCTCAAAAACTTTCATCTGTAAAAGACATTATATTCAACTAGTGTGGACTGTTCTCAAGTCATTAGAGAATTTTTCATCATGGAGCTGGTTCTGAGAGTAAAAACAACAGTGGGAATCATCTCTTACAATATAAAAAACATTCAAGAAATAGAAAAGCATTTTTCCTTTACTAGGGAAGAAAAATCTACAGTGTTTAATGAAAGATCTTCTACTACTATTTTGAACAGGCTGGTTGTTATTATCTGTGCTGAGTACTTGCCTAGTAACAACTCTATTCTGTGTATTCCAGCATTCCAAATGTTTGACAATAATCATTAAAAAAAGAAAAAACAAAAGCAACCGGTCTTTTTGAGAAGGGTCTGTTCTCAGTGCACATTAAGAGTCTTCAGCTTCTTTGCCTACCACTGGAAAAGAAACCCAGGCAAAACAAAGTCCCAAAATCAAAAAGCACAGACTAAACCCCAGCATGATCTGAACTCCAAGGGTCGAATATTGAGACAGTGAATGATCGCTTGGAACAGTTACACTATCAGAAATGAGAGATTACCCAGGACAACCTATATATTTCATCTAGGAAGACAAGTTGCAGATCTGAAGTATGCAAAGACTGACTCAGATCTTTCTTTTTTTTTGAGATCTCTATCCTCAATTACAGGTTTCTATGCCTGGGCATTATAATGGTGGGTACATTCATGCAAAACAGTACTTCTGGAAGGATGGACATGCTTTATAGTTTCAGTTAATCTTCTGTAGTAGTTAACTTGGGATTTTCAATAACACTTTCTGAAGACAACCTTCTACTCCTGCTTGAGGAAAATGCAGGCAGGAAGTATTTCAGATCAGTATTTAAAGAAATTTTATTTTCATTTTACAAGAAGCTAAATACTTGAAAGAATTCAGCATAGATATATATATATATGACATCAACTTTAACTTCTCAATTCAGTTTCAGTTATATCTATCATTTATAATAGCAAAGTTGACAGATGTGTTATTAGAATTGTTGTGTACAAACAAGTTAATTTTTTAGAAAGGTTGGGTACAATCTCTAACTTCCCACTAAAGTTATCCTACTGGCCATCAATGTGATGACTCGTGAGTTAGATGTGTATTGAACGGTATGGATTTGTTAGGTTATATACTGTGGCATCTGTAAGTCCTACACAGGTAAAAAAAAATCTGTTTCAGAGATGGTTGAAATTAGTTGTGAAACTAATGAAACAGAATGCGAAATATGGATGTTGGGCCAAGCTTTTCTCTTGACCACATAACTGCATGAGCTGTAATGACATTTGTAGAATGATTTTCCGTTTACCTTGGAGTCACTGATAGATGCAATCTAATACGTGGATTCAATATACATTTTTGATTGAAACATTTTTTGGGCTTCATGATTTATTAGTTGTTTTAGGATCTCTATATCTTTTCTTACTTTCCGTCTCCAGCCAGTGGAAAATCTTTAGACAATTGAACTGCATGATGTCCTTTGGATCAGGAAGGCCCGGGTGATTCTGTGATTCTGTGATTCTGCGTGGAGTTTACACTCTGTAAACAAACTGAGTGTATTTCCAGGTGCAGAAATGAGATTTTGAAAACTATCTTCTGTATTGATACTTGGAAGTATTAGACTGTCTTTGGCATGAGACTGTATCATTGCTACTTGTGGTTGAAAATGCTTAGTATCCAGTGGCAGGTAGTCAAGATGAATTTGACATAGTTGTGTCATTTATTTTGTAAGCTGCTTTTGTTGTGAGGCTTTCACCCCTGGCCTCAACAACACGTCTATTTCACTACTTGGCATCCTCTGAAGACACTGCTAATTTTAACACATTTTGTGGTTTTGTAATGTGGCAAATTCCCACTAGGTGCTAGACAAACAACTTCTGCATTTGTGATTTAAGGCACACTTGAACTGGGGCTGTCAGAGGTAAAAGATTAATACATCATTCCAGCCGATTAGTTGGTTGTCCCTCCCAGGTCCTTCATATTTGCACACTGAAAATTTTATGTAACTTTAAGTTCAGAGTTTGAAATTATTATCAAAACACAACAAGCTAATATTGCAGCATCAACAAGCAGTCTGTAACATTTTAGTTGTATTTCTAAGGAGAGCAGCACAGATTGTTGTTCTACAAGTTGTTTTCGGCTTACTGCTCTTTCAAAAATCCTCTTTCATTTACTGTTGATTTAAAATATTATTAATCTTCGAGTGCATATTAATGTTTAATGATAAGGCAAGAGGACATACTGGCCACACCTTAAGGAAAATAGTCTTATTCCTACAGACTATTTTCTTCCTTGCTTGGAAAACCTCGTATAGCTCTCAGAATATTCATCACCATTTAACCTTGTCTTTTCCTGTAAAAAGGATGCAAAACACTAAATCCGTTCTCCAAAGGAGAATGTTTGTAATGACATGAAAAGGGAGAACAGATGGTATCATAAAGCTTAAGGGGAAAGTATAGCACTTTAATTCAAATTGTTTGACAGAGTTAAAGACAGCCACTTAGTTACCAATTGCTGAAGTTATTTATGCTCCTTTGTGCAGAAGAAAAAAAAAACACAAGAAAAGTAGAATGTTTTGTATATTTTAGAAAGAAAAGGGTAAGATAAAACAAAATAGTGTTTTAATTATATTCATTATTTGCATATAGCAATACCCTGAACATGATTGATCTTTTTAACCAGCCTTACCAAGTAGTTAGAATTATACATATTTTATGGGCTTTTTTTTTGCTTCACAGTGGACAAGTTAACCTTGTTGCGGCGTGACAGCCTACCAGGAAAATAAACAGATCTTCATTACTTGGAATCTTTTACCATATTCCTTCCTATTTTAACTAAATTAGTTTTGCAGTGCATCAGGATTTAAATTCTGATTCAGTGCATTAACTTATCCCCATACTGCTTTGATTGAACAGCAATGCATCCATTACCAATGCCATATCCAAAGTGACGTTTCCATACAGACTACCTGCTGTTTCATTCATAACCACAAAGCAGCCTGAAATGACTTTACTTCTTTTTACAACTTGCAAGGAGTTAATGGACTGTGCTGGCCCCCTGCCAAAACCCTTAAGAAACTTTATTAATGTGTTATGAGGCTGGGACACCATAGTGCAGGATTTTATTGGTTATTCCTTTTAATGAATAAAAATATGTATGCACAATTAAAACCATGTTTTCAACCAATTGCCTTCTAATAAATGTTGAGTCTTTGACAGTGATATTTTTTAATGTTCACTAATGAAGTTTTTGTTTTTCTCTTTTCATAATCTATAACTGTACAGGGCAAGAATATTAAATTTGCATTGTGGACATTCCTTTCAGCACAGACCCTTCTACTAGCTTGCAGAATATTCTTTTCTGGTGCAGAAAAAGGAGCATTGAAAGCTTCTTGTTGGATACTACTTTGTTACTCTGTCCCTATAAATGAGTTATCTCAAATGATGAAGAGAAATACTATATTGGAGTATATTGGTCTGGAGCTGCAGGCAGCTGGTATATATGGTACAAGACGTACAAAGAACTAATGTAGTGTAGCTTGCTTCAAAATTAATGACAGAAGCCAGCTGCTGATAGTCATATGATGTGTTATTTTGCAAAGCTTTCTTCTCAACAGGCAATGGAATTAGTTTCTGTTACACATAAACACTTTCTAAAATTCAGAATTCACTCAATGAAGTAGATGAAAGTTGTGACAAATTTTAATGCCCGAGAACAAGAACAAGAATGTTTCATTACGTAAAGACATGTGAATGTGTTTCTAAAGGAAGGCGGTTTCCTTATTTTTCATTTCATTATTCAAACATAAATAAATGTTCCCTTACTGCCATTGTTCACTGAGAAGCATCAACATTTGCAGCACCCTGTGTGCATTTTTCAAATAAACTGATGCTGGCTTTTTATTTTTTTTTTTCCTAAGACCGATAAATAAGGAAAAAACAACACCATAGCTTTAATTAAAGTATTGGTGGGAAATAAAAAAAAGAAATGTGGGAGTGAAATTCAGTAGGACCAAAAGGGAATGAAAAGATTCTAGTGAATCACAAATTTTAAATAAAAATGCCTCACTCTGTTTAACTAGTTTAATACAAAAACAGATGTTGAGAATGGTTAAGTTTGCATAGAAATTTCCATTCTGTTTTTATACTTGTCACTTGGGTTTGAAATTTTCAAAGCTTGCTCTATTAGAAAGCAGTTGTGCTTTGCACATAATTTGAGCAGAAAAAAAATCACAAGTATTTGCATGTTTTTGGGAAAGACCGTATATATATATATATATATATATATATATGTGTATATATATATATAAAGAAGAGCCTTGGTGTAAAAAAAAAAAAAAATCAATCTTGTGACCTTCATTCATAGTATTTTCTTGGAAAGATACCCAAAGGTAGAAAGACCAGCATTTGCAGGGAAAATGAACCTTGCTGAAGAACGCAGGAGTGAATTATTGTAGCTTTGGTGAGGGTGTGCGTGATATTTTTCTAGGAATGGCGCTTCAGGATCCCGGTTGGAGTTCTCACTAATTCATTCCTTCCTTCAACATCAGTGGAAGTTGGAAAAGACTTGCAGGACTGCCTGCAGTGTATAGACCTGATGCAATTTAGGAAGGTCACTAACATCTGTAGTTAGCAAACAAAATTCATACGGAGGTGCTTCATTCAGTAGATAACCTCCAATGAAGATTATTTCATGAATACATTTTCCAAACCAAATGGAAGCATCTTTATGCTAACAGAGGCTCTACTTGCAAACTAAATCATTTCACACTTATATATAAGCACAGGTGTTGGATGTGTAGCCTCAATTTAGGTTCTTTCTAAGATAGTTTGAAATCATCAGTGCAAAAGTATCAAGACATAAGCCTCCTTTGGTGAAGAACATGAGTAAAGGACCACAGGAAGGGTCCAGAGAGCTAAGAATTAATTATATTCCCAACACTGATTATTGTGTCTTGACTTTTGAGCATCTAAGTTATCCACACACCCCTTTTGTATACTTTTAAGTGAGATAGAATAGAGATCTTCAGGAGTAAAAATAAACAAAACATTGATGCAAGAAGAATTAATTTATGGTAACTTTTGTCTCCTCATTTTCCAGACTCAAGTACTTATTTCAGTGTTCTCTTTCGACAGATTCATATGGAATTCAGAGCTAGACATTAGCTAAGGAATGCAAAGTAAGAGGGGACCTTGATCACAACATTTCATTTAAGTCAAAACATCTGTAGTGATGCTCCTGAGAGAAGAAATTCTTTGATTTTTTCTGTCTTGTTAATTCTTGGTAAAATAAAATGAACATATGCAAACAGTAACTGTCAATAAATAATAATAAAAAAATATTATGCCTAAATTTCTCTTTCCTTTGAACATTCCAGAAAGTCAAGTGTCATTGACAGTGGAAATATGAAGCGACTAATAGGAGTCTTTTCTACTCAAGTAGAATTGCTAACATACAGAGGCATTTCCTGCAGCATTAAAATTACAGCATGAATAATGTAGAATTTTTTAATATGATAAACAGAATTTCAGAGTCCTTTGAATCCCGGAAGTTAAAATTTGTTCACTTTGTGTTTAGCATAAGCTCTCTTGGCAGTAGTAAGCAGAACCTGGGGACTGGGGATAGAAACTCAGTTTTTTAATTGCTTACAGCAGAAAAATTGCTGTGTTTCATGTTAATATACAGAAAGTATTGTCCTTGCTTGCAGTCCTGATAACAGAGCAGACAAAGTGAGACTCTGGAATTTGAACTTGAGAAGATTGTTCTTCTGGTTTTTTTTTTTTTTTTTTTTTTTTTTCCTTAATAAATAAACAGAAATGTGTACTTGATCCTTAAAATATTTCTTCCAGTCTAATTAGGTAAAAATGGAAAGGGATTTTTGTGGATATCTGGTAGATTAAGTACTTGCTGTGGGGGGAAATGTCCTGTATTTGTTGTGTGTTGCAACTGAAAATGTCACATTAAATGAGATATGAGGAGAAATGAACAGATACTCATTCTTAAAATGTATACATGACATTCATGAATGAAACATTCTCTGTGGAGAAGCAGATCAGATAATTTTACAAGTAGAATATTTTGCATGGGGGATGCTTCGGAAAATGCAAATGGCAGAGAGGATGCCCCTGTGCATATCTGGTTGATCGAGTTTCAAGCATAACTGCTTGCTAGATGTATTTTGTCTTTTTTTTTTTTTCTTTTTTCTTCTTCTTAGAGGGAAGTTTAAAGGTGTACTTATTAAATATTAATAGAAGAGAAGCCAATTGAAATTGCATGCCAATGTAGTCCTTATGCTCTTTGGAACCTTAACCCCAGCTCACTGGTACTTACAAGGACATCAGCATTACATAGCCATGTGACTTTGATCCTGATTACTAATTAAACAGAGGGTGAAAGTCCCTAATTTCAGGAGCCTACTGAGAGGGAAGAACTATCACAGTAAATGTCCTTTGTTTTCACGAGGACAGAGATTTACTCAATAGAGTAAAACAGCTTAGAAATAACAGTTTTATAAATAACAAGTTGATCTTGATCTTGATTTGAAGTCTTCTGAGGCAGCAGTACAGCCATAGATAAGTTGCTCATGGTCAGCTGACTAGCATCTCTTTAAAAAATTCACACATCATTATGTAATGTCTGGGAGTTTCAGAACAGCCGATAGACAGGAAGAGCACCCAGAAAGGCAAACTGCGTATTCACATGGTATCTGTGGGTCTGTGATTCTTCTACTAATGGACTATCTTCAGAGGACCCATTTTCTTGTTGTTGTTGTTTTTTTTTTTTTTTTTTTTTTTTAAATTTCAGCGTGTGATAAAATCCCTGTAGTTTTATAGCCTTTCAAAGAAAATTCAGAGGAAAGATCATAATATAATCAAGTATCAAATATGTCGTTTCCTAAATTGCCAGGTAAAACAGGCTCGAGGAACCACTGAGTAAGCAATAATAATGCAGTCTTGGCTGAGGCTTGAAATGTCTCTGCATCAAAGTTGGCTATGATTACAGCACAGAAAGCAGGCCCAAGAAATCTCTGGATTCCATTTGATGTGAAGATGAACACTCTCCCAGCTTTGTTATTCAGGCCCTACACAGAAGAGGTAAGCTTTCCTAGTCCTTGGCAGGAGTAGGACAGTTGAGGAGATCCTGACCAAATTCAGTACAAAGTGCCTGGCATAGTAGAGACTCGAGAAATGTGGAATGTTTTTGTACCTTGTAGCTGGTTGCTTGGAAAGGAGATTTGCTTTAAAAGCAGGCAGATGCATTCAGTGCAAAGAACGTCTCAGGTGCTTGGGACTCTGCTAGTGCCTTGTGACAGAGTGCAGAAGAGCAAAGGTCTCAGCATGTGTGCTGCTGGCACAGAAGAGTGTTATGATCTAAGCATAATTTAAAACAATAAAATTGCACTTCCCTTCAGGAAGCCCGTCCTCCCCACTCTTTCCCAGTGGTGGGATGCTGCCGGCAGCCAGCCTGCCTTCCCACTGCTGCCCTGTTTCAGTGTTCTGGGAATGTGGCATCACAGACCTGTGCAGGCAGGTCCTGTGCATGGGGGGAAATCAAGCTCTCTGCCTCATCTGAGACAATCAGATGGTTTTTAAACCAGCTTTGGCTTTTGCCCTTCGCACAGGACGACTCTAGGTCGACGACATTTCAGGATAACTGTTTGGCAGCCATTTTAGATACTGCCTGTGCTGAGAGCTCTCTGGCTGCCAAAAATTGCAGATGCTCTGTGCCAAAACACTCTTGGCAGTAGAGATAAACTTTGTAGAGATACACAGTCCAGAAATATCTTATAATTACAAAGCGCAGGGGGCAGAATGTTTTTACAATACAGCTGTGCTAATGTAAACATTTAATTTGGCAGCCTTCTCCTCCCACTTTTCAATTAACCGGGTTTATGCAGATACTTTAGGTCTGTAATAAACTTTATTGCTACTTCTCTTGGAGTACACTTTATGAAACACAGATTTGAAGTATTTTGGGGGCATTCTATCCGTTTTGTAAGGCACGCTGAAAATGTTAGACAGTCATAAAGGGGAAGTGTCAATTCCTGTTTTAAAATGCCTTAGCTCTGGCTTCACTAAAAGCCTTCACTTTAAAAGTATATATTAATTGAGGCCTGTCTCCATTGGTTTCTCCAGAAGCAAGTAACAGGATATTAATAGAAAGAAATTAAATCACTTAAAGACCTACAAAAGGACGTTTGTGTTGGTGATCATTGGAAAAGACAAATGTTCCCAGTGTTGCAAGAATGGTGTTACAGAGAACAGCTCTGAACAGCAATTCTTACAAATGGCATTGCAGTGACTGTGTGATAGCTGTGACAATTATCCTTACAGAGTCAAAGAAAAACAATTTCCTATCATGAGCATTATTCAGCCTCAGTCATGCAAAACCAGCCAAAGATCTTTTACTACAAATTTGACAGCACTGGATGTTACAGGATTTCATAATGAGCTAATTGGTTTTATGAAACTGATGTTTTACAATATAAGAAGACATATTAGGTAATACCTTTCTGCTCAATATCAAATATATTGGCGCAACTCTTTGTAATTCCTTTTCCACTTTGCGGGAATGAATAACTTCAGTGTGGCTTTGAAAGGCAGAAATGCTGAGTCCTTCCTAGCAGTCAGGATCTCCTGCTTCTGTGATGGATTGATATAGGCTGGCGTGGAAGGCTTCGGGGTCTAGGCAAAACAGTGTTAGCAGAGTAACATATTTAGATTAGCATATTCTCCAGGGTTGACAGATTCATGTTTCAAAGGATCAGTTCAACTTGGACAAGCTGAGGAGTATAAAACTGTATTGTTTTGGAAGTGTTCTGAGACTGCTTTAGTCATGAAACTTGGACTAGCATCCAAGAAACTGCAATCTTGTGTGTTTTCATTTTGGCATTTGTATCTCCAGGCCAAGCTACTCGCTGGCGTTGATAATTACACAGTAGCAGCAGCAGAAGACTGTTGGTTGCCCCACTGCAGCATAGAAGATGATGGTCTCTGCCCCACTGAGCGTTTAGCTTGGGCTGGCACACCTATAGGGTAAAGAAGTGGTAAGATGAGGCAGGCTGATGACCACTATAAAGAGCACCAAAGTGCCATCACTTGTTTGTTCAGTCAAAGTGCAGAAACAGGCTGGGAGCTGGCTCAAAGATTCTTACTTTAGTCTTCAAATGAGGGAAGGGGAGATAGGGAAATAGATACAAATGACTGTGTCCATGAGCACTACAGAAGGCATAAGCTATTAAGAGGTTTTTAAGAGGTTGTATTACGACCCAAAAGCAAGCAAATAAATTGACTACTAGAATTGTAATGTATTTCAGAAAGTTTGATTCTAAATTTGAGTGAAAGGCCATTAAAAAAAAGACTTTTCCAATTTATTTACCCGTTCCTATTTTTCATTTAATTGAATCCATTTTAAGTGCCCTGTTAAATAAATGTATAGTCCCTCTCTCTCTCTCTCTCTTTTTTTTTCATATTAGATATAAAAAAGTGTTATTAGATTAGTTAGTACCACAGTGTAGCAGAAAAGCTTAATTGCAATGTTTGAAAACTGAGGAAAGTCAGCAAATGCAGATGCCAAACTGCTAATGAGGTAAGCTGAAGTCTAGTGGATAATTTTCCAAAATTCAGAGCACAGTTGATCAGAGTTGTTGCTGAACTGGGATACAGGTACAGCAAGTACAAGCAGTGTACAAATACAAGCAGGGAACAGAAGGGATTTTAGGACCAAAATGGCTACTTCATAAGTTTAAAAATTTGTCTTGCTGGTGACTGGTAATTTTGAAAGTATCTCAGATAGCAAATCCTTACCTTCTCCTTTATTTGGCCACAGAAGTTTGTGAGAATGCTGACTGCTATCCACAGCAGTATTATTATTTAAAAAATGGGTGCATTATACTTCCTTTACATTTCTTAAAATAAAACACATTGTCAAAATAGTAAAAGCTTGAACACAGACATGAACAATCTGAAAAGAAGAAATAATAAGTGTTTCTACACCTATAAAGAGAGTATCAGTCACCTTAGATGACCCTAATTTCATGGATAATTGAGAAATAAAGATTTGGATAAACATCAAGATCATGGGTGATGTTTAGAAAGAAAAGAACTATTTTTTTTTTTTTCTCTATCTATAAGCCTCATAAAAAGCTAGGCTTAGCACAAGCCAGTTTGATACCTCTTTGGGAGAGAAAGGTTTCCTTGAAGTTGGTGGTGGTCTCCTGTGTGTGTAAGTCAATCTCTAGGTCCTCTGGGAGGATAGGTATTCCTGGGGAACAGATTAGCATACACAATGCTTAGCCAAGGCCACTTTGAAACTTGTGGTCCAGGTTAAGCGTAAGGAGCATAGACTAACTAATGGATAGAATATTTGTGTTGTTCCAGGAGTTCTCACATCTGCATTTGTGGCCACGAGTGCCACTGCTGCACTGCCCTGCCACAGGCAGCAGCCTGCATGTGAGATACCTGCTCCTGCACCTGGGATGCAACCATATCCCCAGCAAAGCCTGGAAGAGTTCCCTCCATTTAGGGTTTGGGAGGACACAGAGGCAGCTAATGGACACCTTTACTATACGCCCTTCTCTTCCTTCTCAGGGATCCCATGCTCTGGGATTATTTTAGAGGATATTTTAGAAAGATGCTGAAAGCCCATCCAAGTATAGTGCCAGCAAGATTTAAACTGCCAGTCCTTACAAGGTAGTAGCAATGCTGTGACAATTATTTAGGAAACACATAGAGACAAATGAATTATTCCCCTGTGCAGCAGAAGACAGTATAAATAGATTAGGTTCTGGCATAGTACTCCTAGTTTATCAGGCATTTAGTGTTTAAGATGTAGAATACAGCCGTATGTGACTTGCCAACTATCTGGGCTTTCCCCACTGTTTCTGGTTTGGCAACGATGTGGTTTTTCACCCTGTTGCAATACTGACTGCCAAGGAGACATGGCCAGCTTTCTGCTTCCTGTCTTCCTTTTTGTCCTGGCTTGGCCTTCACTGGGCCTGCCAAGTCACAGATGCCAGAAGCTTATACAAAAAGGTCAAGCAACTAAAGCTTGAAATCACCTATGCCAACATTTGTATTTTCTCTCTATTTTTCTGTGTTCAGCTAAATGAAAAGTACACAGAACTTATCTGCAACAGGAATATGGAGAAAACTTTCGACAATAGACGTGTATAGATTACAATTTTGCAAACTGCTCACAGAGTCTGTGAACACTGACCATTTTAAGAGGAATTCTGAGTAAACCTCAGTGAAATATGAAGTGCTAAAAATATAGAATAATCATTCTGATTTTGTAGATTTTCTCTCTCTCCTTCCCCACCTACCCTTCTTATTTGCTCATGCACTTATTTGGGAGTCAGGTTCCCGTGGAGGTTAGTAGTACATGTCTTTGCAGTCAGACCTGCAACTACTTTACTTTTTGAGACCTCCTCTCTCCCCCTCCCCCCCACCCCCAAACAACCATTTCCTGCCCACCAACCAAAAAACAGTAGGTTAATGTAATATATAATACTGGGAAATTCTAACAGTAAATACATACCTGTTGAGAACCTAAACTTCACCAGCACTTCACCAGCACGTCTCTAAAATATCCTGAACTGTTTCATGCATTATCCACAAACCTAGCCTATTCATTTTAGTTCATCACTTTTCACCACATTTGGAGAAAAGCAAGCCTACTACTTGTATTTCTGTGATGCCTCTTTTCACAACTATGATATTCACCTAATGTGTTAATTTCTTGTTTTCTGACTAAGTGCTCAGGTTGATAACAGTAGCCATAAATGCAGGATGACTGTTGGCCATGAGTTATAAAATTACAAAATTGTTTGATTGTAAGGGGAGCATTCTGCTCAGATGATTCATCAAAGCCCAGGCTGCAAAGCACAGTTTCGTATTTCAGTCAATCTTCAAACAAGACTATTCTCTTTATTCTTCATCTGCACGGCCTCTCCCATACCTTGAACACCTTTAAAGAGAGGGTGTTTCTTTAAAGTAACAGCAACAAGCAAGAGGAAGAGAAGGGTTATTCTAGCAACAGACCCCATTCATAGTAGCAAACGTTTGTTTGTCTCTTAGATAAGGAAGAAATCAGTTCTTAGGGAATTTATTTTGTTTAACGAGATACACTTTAATGGACATAGAGAAAACTGCAACGCTGAAGAATATTCCCAGGCGTATGGAGGTAGCAGGATAAATTTAAGAGAGATTGCAAAGAGATGGGAGGGAAATGAACTGATTACTCACTGTGGGATTTTTTTTTTTTTTTAATTATTCGTACAGGTGGTAGAAAGTTGTCTTTCAGTAAATCTTTAACAATTTCATATACAGTTTTATACCTAAAGTTAATTATAGACTTAGACCTTAGGTAAAAGGACTGCCAAGGTCACCCACAGAATAACAGTGAGCTTCCTAGAGTCAAACACTGCTTATGAACAGCCACCAATTCCAATTCCACACACAAATAGTCACATATTCTGAATTCATTGCATACCAGGCGGTAATTTACTCACATGTGTGGCCCCCAACCTTAAAAATGCAATCGAAGAAACCTCTGTAAGTTTGTATGGGAATTACTACTGTCACCTGCATTTTCTGAAGGTGGTTTGTTTCTTTCTGTCCTTCCAGCTTTACTGTTGTGATTTACATACTGCTAAGTATATGCAATCCCTAAGCAGAGATCTGTAGGAGTAGTGAAGGAGTTGAGAAGTAATACATCTTTAGTGAATGTTCTGGATGTTCTTTTGTGCCAGGGTGAGGTTAGTTAATTTCTCAGGTACCTAAAAATGAAACCTGACTGCAGTGTTTTCACACAGCTTTGTTTTGCAGAATAGGTCAACTCATGGGAATTTCTGATATTAACAGGCGGATCTTGATTGATAACACTGATTATGCGACCTTAAAATTGACTGATCTGTCCTTCAGAGGAGAAGACTGCTACCTTTTGCATGTGTTTAAGAAAAATAAATTCATTCACTTTCCCTGCTTTTTTTTTTTTTTTTTGTTAGCAGGGAGAGAAAGCAGAAGCTGTTAAAATCAGTATTTAGTCTCTGAAATAATTCAGTTCTTTCTCAACTGACACAAGCTTCATTCATACAGATTACAAGATAGTAAGGAATTTATCATTTGAGCTGGAATGTAACTTGGCTTTCTAATGATTTAAACCATTTCAGTGCCAGTCATGAGTCTGCAGATGATGTCAAGAAAGTGTAGTTGAGCAGTCTGCAAGAGCCCTTGAATGAAATAATGAAATCTAGCAAGAAATATTGTTTTTAAGACGTAGTTCAGACATGTGAATTTACCATGGTTCTCTCCAACCAATCTCATGAAAAAATATAATCCAGATAATTTGCGTCAAAACCATACTTCTTGTTATGCCCCATTATAAATGCTCTTCTTTTCAATGTTTCATTAATACAGGTTATTTCTTAATATATCATTTTTATTGTACACATTTATTTTAGTCTTTGTTTTTAAATTTTAATTACAACAGCATGCTAATTAATTTTTTTTTTTTTATTTGGTGGTTATTAAAAATGACTTCTACTAGTATATTTAGGAGGGCAGCTATGTTCTGTTCCTTCTTTTTTATTTTCTTTGTTTCTCATGTATGCTTTTGCTCAAATTTCCTCATGTAATTGCTTATCATCTATGGGGGCTTCATGGCCTAACTTGAATTAGGTTGTGGCATCTAGTTTTGGATGGTATAGTGAGAGTGTGTAAATCCCAAAACTTGCTGTGATTCAGCCTACTCATCTTTCCTATGGGAAGGAGTAGCTTTGCAAGCTTGACAGTCTTCCTAGACTTGTATTTTCGGTGCTGTCTTCTCCTTACAGATACATACTGTCTAAGAAAGTGTGGTGACCTGGAGACTAAAGTTTGTATAAAGCTTTAATTTTACTCTTATTCTCATGGCAATCTGTCTTCATGTGCTGTTTACATCTCCCAAATGCTTACATCATGCTGTTATCAATAGCTGTGCATATGGAAGTGATTTGATTGTTCATTTAATTAACATAAAAAGGAGGCACACAGTGATGCTGGAGTTTCCCGGGGGGGACATAGGGTTTTAAACTTGTAGCTGACAAACTGGCTTGATGTGGAGCGTGTTTTAACTTTGCTACACAAACCTTTTGAGCAATTGTTTATGTAGGACAGCTAATGCCAGACTCACTTTTGAAAACTTGGCCAGAAAACTCGTTGGCATCGTCTTGCTTTCCGGTGGTTGCTTGCTGCTGGTGGAGCTCTGCTGCCAACCCTGGCATTGCTGTCCCTGCT
Source organism: Tetrao urogallus (assembly GCF_951394365.1). Classification (NCBI taxonomy): domain Eukaryota; kingdom Metazoa; phylum Chordata; class Aves; order Galliformes; family Phasianidae; genus Tetrao; species Tetrao urogallus. The sequence continues at coordinate 43,741,204 of NC_136816.1, forward strand.
GCCAGCCGGTTACACACCCTCGCCAGCAGGCCCCGTGCTTAGCTCCTGCCTGGGGAAGCTCACTGCTGCCAGTGGAAAAGAAAGGCATCATGTGAAAAAATGTCTGTGTGCGGAAAATGTGTGCACTGCTGTGAGACGGCTTCAGTTTGGAGGAGGTCTGAAAAAAGCCGGAGGCAGGCTAAAGAGCTGGTCTCTTGACTTTAGTGCATCCCGGGATCTGTTTGTTTTTGGTTTTGGTTTTCTTGGTTTGTTTTCTGCAAGAGCAAGGTGTGACTAGTGGGCTTTCTGGAAGGCTTGCCTGTCAGTCACACCCACTGGGTGGAGAAACACAGCCCTAGGCCAAGGTGAATTTCATGAGAGAGTTAGATTTTCTCATGTTCTTGCTGTTACTGATATCATACTGCTGTCCTGAAAAGACTCTATTGTTATTCATGCTTCACTTTTAAGTAGACATTAAAGGGATACTGTTTGTTATTCAGATGTACAGTATCTCCTGGAAAACTGCTTGAAAACATAAAAGCATTTTGGGGCTTAGGAGATTTGCTTGCTATAACTGTTCATAAAGCTAAAGATTATTGTCTAACTAGGCAATTGGTCTAATTTGCGTTTCAATGCAAATTTCAGAAACCTGAGCTAAAGAAAGATAAGCTGCTCTGAATGAAGTCTAGTCTTGAAATTTCACACTTTTCCACATCCGTGGCTCAAATAGCACAGACAGGTTGACTTTACAGTGCTCTGAAGTGTTCAGCAGCAACGTCAATGGCAGGAGTCTGGGTTCAAAAGGGAGCTGCAAGGATGTTTTCTTTCAAAGATCACAGGTTTCGTGTGCTTATACATGTGAGTGCAGGGCAGGGACAGCTGGAAGAGAGAAAAGTTAGGCAAAATCTGAGAAGCTTGCAGTTTTTCATTAAAGTGTTGTCATCTGCTAGAACTCACTCATAAAAGGGTCTTCTGTAATTACAGCGCATGCACCCAGTCTTGTGTAATACACTGTGTCTCACCTGATTACTTCAGGTCAAGTGAGTTTAATACCTTTCTCCAGGAAAAATACAGAGCAGAGCTGTCAGTTTTTGCTGAGTACTACTTATGCTTGTGCAGAAATCTGAGTGCTTGAATGTACATGCTGGGAAGATGCTGAATTGTATCTTGAACTTATTATATGAGTGCAGGAGGAGGAAGAATGGTTAGTAATGTTCCCAGACGAAGGTTAGTGTAAATATAAGGTTACTACTTTTTGCTTTAAGGTTTCTAAAAATCTGAAAAGCTTCTGCGATCAGTGCTGCTGTGATCTGTTGTTGCTCGTGTTTGTTGCTATTCTTTCTGTAACACACAAGAGACTTAACACGTTTATCACATCAGACTTTCCCTTGGTCATTTTGAGCACTGCTCTGAAAGCAATGCTTCCTGTTTTATGATGTTGGCCCATGAAGTCAGAGGTGGATGTTGGTGGTATGGCAGTTGAGTTTTAAACTTTTCACCTATGTTCTGTTATATTTTGTTGCAATGTGAGAGCAGCAGAGGGGCAATCTGACAGAATGGTGTCTGACGTGGAAGTGCTTATGAAGCAATGGTGTGTCATTGAGTTCCTCCTTGCAGAAAACATTGTACCCACTGACATCTGATTTTTTTAGATAAGAAGTAGTATCATTTTTCAAATGTATAATACTCCCAGGTATTACAAGAACATACACCAGCTTTAGAAAATAAACTGAAATACAAAGAGCAAAAATAGCTGAATATGGAACCAGCAAGCATACTTTTAAATCAAGGTTCCCAAACTGCAGTTTGCATCGTACTAGTTTTGGGAAATTCTACCTCTGTAGATGATGCTAATTAGAAACTAACATAAATAGATGTGCTGCCGTTTAACATATAGTGAAAATTACAGAATTACAAAGCAGATGCTCTCATGTGATTGTAGCCACAGAATTATCCTTGGAAAAAAATTTTTATTGTGAACAGATATGTTCAACCTTTTTTTTAAAAATCTTTGGCCAACACGACTGAAGTGGCAGTACTACTGCTAATAGATAGGGAGCCTGTGGGAAAAAACAAACAAACGAACACTGAAACTCTCTTTACAAATGTTTGTTTTTTTAACTTGAAAGACCAAGTGTAAGCCAATATGCCTTTTTTCTTTTTTATTGGCTTCATGCTTTAAAATAAATTGCTTGCCTTTTTATTGCAGAACTTCTCTCCTCCAACTCAAAACTGGGTCAGCCATGTCCATGCTTCTATGGCACAGGATGGACACAGTTTATGGACCACTACAATGAAAGTGTAGGGTGATTTTCTCTGGTGTTCTTGTACATAACTACTTAGTGCCCACTGGTAGATTTATTTTTTTTTTTGTCACTGATTTTTAATAGCATGTGTGTGGGAACATGGACAGCACATCTTTTAACTCTGAATTTTTAAATTATGGCAGATGGAATTGAATCCACTTTTTAAAAAATACAGTAAGGCAATGTACAAATTATGTGTATACACTGTAGCTTGAGACATAAATATCATAAGCTTGATTTTTGACAAAAATATGTTATTAGGGATCTATAATGTTTTATATTTGTATTCTCATGTTTTCTCTTTTAAATGATAGAATGTCTCAGGTTGGAAGGAATGTCTAACTTCCAAACCCCTGACACAGTCAGGGTTGCCAACTGCTATATCAAGCATTAGATCAGGTTGCCCAAGGCCCCATCCAGTCTGACCTTGAACACCTCTAGGGACAGAACATCCTCAATCTCTCTGGGCAGCCTATGCCAGTCTGCCTAACCCCTGATATCTAATCAAAATCTCCCCTCATTTAGTTTAAAACCATTTTCCCTTCTTCCACGACTATCTACATGCATAGAAAGTTGATTTCCTTCCTGTTTATAATATCCCTTTAAATATTTGAAGGCCACACTGAGGTTTCTCTGCAGTCTTCTCCCTGCCGAACAAGCTCAGCTCCTTCAGCTTGTCTTCGTAGGAGAGATGCTTCAGCCCTCTGATCATCTTTGCCCTCCTCAGGACCCACTCCAAAAGCTCCACATCTTTCCCAAGCTGGAGGCCTCAGACGTGGACACAATACTCCACTATAGGGCTCAAGAGCACAACCATTTCTCTTGCCCATTATGCCAGTTAATCCCAATGATTACAAATATGGCAGCAAATTGTAAAGAAATACTTAGCAGGTTATAGAAAACATTTTGAAAAAAAAACACATTTTCCCCTCAAACCAACTAACCATTCAACCAACAGACCAAAACAAGAAACAAAAAGATAAAAACCCTAAATTTTATTAAAATTAACTTAAAAGAAAATGTGACGTAGTTGCTATAGTGCTGTGCATCCTAGAAAATAATAATAATAAAAAAATTAGAAAATTCCTTAGTACATTTTGTGGTATTTAGAAACACTACTGATGCTCGGGTTGTTCAACTCATTTGGTCTTTTTCCTCCTTTCTCTCTCTCAGACTGTTTTTAGCTGAAGTGCTTTAATTTTGGGGTTTCCATGATAAGTAAATAACAAACATTTTAGTTTAACTGCTGATTATTTACCCCTGTTAGTGTGCAGTGTAGTGGCATACTTACCCTTTTAGGAGACCTCTGTCTTTAGAAGAATAGAGAGACCTCATGAGCCTCTGCTAATCTTAATGGACTGCCTTGTGAGTTTTTTTGGTAGGTGGTAGTTTAGACTTGTGACGTAGTACATGAGTGCAACATTCTGGAAGAGTGAAGAATCCACTTTTCAATATTGTTTGTTTTAGTGGAAGGTAGAATGAAGTTAGAAGAGAAAATGCAGATCTATCATACAGTATCTGTTGAACAGCGCTTTTCAGTTGTAATTTACCACGAAGTTCTTCATCCGACACTTTCTGGAACAACTTTCCATTGATTTTAACAACCTTTAACTGAGGCCCAAAACTGATTTTTTTCCATAGTCATGTCATCATTACTCTGTGTCTAAAAATATTGCCTTGTGTAGTGGAAAACATTTTGTCTCCCTTAACTCTTTCTTCTTTGCTGCTCAAAAGTACAGAAAAAAATAAAATCTGTCTGCCTGGGAGTCAGTGGTAAAATCCATGCTGAATTTCATGACACCTTCATGCAGAAGTTCTTCGATGCGTGAAAATGAGATTCAAACATTGTCTTTCACAATGTAATGCAACATAATGAAGTGACAATTTTATTCATTGGCTGAAGGTATAAGCAAGCAAATTTATATTATTTTCATACAGATACGAACTTTTTCATAATACATTTTTTTCATATCACTTTTCTTCTCTGAACATCCATATAAGTCTTTCACTGTGTTGTACCTTCTGCTTTTCATTTTCAGAAGAATCTATAATAAAAGCCTTTTGTGATGCATACCTTAATGTGAAAGGTTTCTTGGTTTCCAACAACTTCTGAATGTTTCTGACTGCAGCTAGTATCACAGTGTCTTCCAGATGGATAAAATTAAGTGTTCATATCTCATCTTTTCCTACCGAATCCACCAAGTTTTGGAAAGAAACTTCATTCTTTCACATTCATCCACATGTGGCAAGATACCTGTGCAAATCTCTTCTTAACGTGCATGTCAAAAAAGAGCTCAGCTAATATGATGAGGTATGTGAAACATTCATTTCAGGCTATGACAAAATATAAACCCTTTAAAACTTAAGGAAGTTCATGTATACACACACACAAACAAAAACACACATGCAGATATAATATGTACATATTCCAGGCACAACTTATCTTATAACACATCTGGGGAAAGTTGTTAGGTTCCAAAATGAGTAACATATGGTCTTTATGAATTGAAAAAGAAATATTTTGAATAAATATGTGTCGTGATTTATTTTACATAAGCAAATAAGGGAATTTAAATTAAAAAGATAAATCTGTGTTTGGGACAAAAATCCGAAATGCTGAATATGCTTATTGCTATTTAGGTTCCAAGAAGTGCTTTTAGGTCCTTGAATTTCTTTCAACTGTATGGTAACTGGATTTACTCCCAGAGCTCCAATTCTTAACTAGGGCAGTTTAAAAACTAAACAAGGGCTGAGTCAGTTAATTAATTTAAATGAGATTACAAATCAGAAACACATTACGTAATGTTGATTTAATTACCATTTTTTATTTACCTAATTAAAACACTCTGAAGAAAAGTTAACAATCTTGACAATGACTGGTTGGGTGACTTGGCAGCAGCAGATCTGAACTACTGATAAAAGAGGAGGTGAAGGTGGGAGCCCGTTGTGACCTGCACTACTCTGACACCATGAAGCATCATGTGCTGCCTCTTTGCTTTGCTGCCATCCCAAGTCACTGGGTAGGACAAAAGTGGAACCATCTCAGCTGCAGAACTGCCATGACTGCCTCCTTGAAGCTCTGCCACTCGCACATCCCACAAGAACAGGCTTTCTACTTTTCAAGCCCTGGAAATGGGATTTCTTTCTTTTGGATCAGCTGTAGGTGAACTTGTCTATTCTTGGAGCCTGTGGGGGAGTGTAGTGGAATGGAAGGGTCAATGACTGAGTTGTTCTTGATGTTTTTGCCTCCAAAGTAAACAGGCTTAAACTAAAATTTAAAATTGAACACAGGATCTTCTCCCAAGCTATCTCTGACTGAATGTACCTTCAGACCTGCCAGGCCTGCTTAGGCTAAAATCCTTGAGCAAATAGGAAAGAGGGATAGATCTTTTAACTTTTGGTGTCTAGTAGTCAGTTCTATTTCTCACTGCATTTTTGAGGTGAATTTGTGTTAGCTGGCAGCACCATTTCCAGGTAAACAGAGAATGCCTATATAACAGTACCCCACTGGCTCCTGATGTGACAAGTGCAGCACACCTGGCATTCAGAGAAGTTCCTATCATCACTTTGCTGTGTTTAACTTCATGTTCTGACTTCAGTTCTATAGGCTTCCCATTAAACCTCAGCTGTCTGAATACCAACATATAAAAAATCTTCTGGAGATAGCACTATATATAAATTATCCAATTGAACGGTATTGTACTAGATATTAGCACTGCTGAATAAAGAATTACTTTTAGAATGAATATATCAAAACAGCATTTTAAAACGCAAATCACTTCTATGTTGTGAAGAGTTTCACTTTGGGTGTCGTGACAGAGAACGTATATTGCTAATGAAGAACACATTGGTGGAAAAAAATGTGAGGCTTCATCCTGCAGCCTTATCTTCCCATCTGAGGTTCTTTTTGGTCATGGTGAAAGCTTTTCCTACCACAACAATGTTTGACAAGTCTTTGACATATGAAGAGATAATCTGGAAAACCTTTTTCCCCAGCACGATGGCTGAGCCATAGAGCTGGAAACCAAATGGGTTGGGCCATATTTGGCACTGGTGCTTTGTGCCAGGTGAAGTGCTGAACAGCCCACCTAAGCTGCTCTGTTGGGCAGGGAAACCTCTCCAGGTCCCTTGTCCTAAGATCCTGGAATACAACCATTTCTTTTGAGTTTTCAGTGTTGGGTGGCACTGTAATGCTAAAACAGTCTGTGAGATGGCTGTGATTCTTGTGACTCTGTCAGTTGCCAAATCAGATGCCTTATTGATATGTCTCGAACAGCACCAAAGTGATACCTATGTGGTGTCAGATCTTTGTGGTCCTTCATCTCTTCCTCCCTGTATGCAATTCATGGAGTATCAAAGAACAAGTGTGCATTCACATTATGGCAAATGATGAAATTAGTGTCTGTCAGCTGAGTGAAATGAGTATAAAGGTAAATGAAAAGTGAAATCATGGAAGTCTATTTGATTAGCATATGTACCGAGGAGAATTAATTAATAAGGTATCAATTAATAATTTAAAAAAAAATCTGGATTATTTCTCTATTTCTTTTCAAGAACTTCATCTTTATGCTACTGCATAGAGCTTTAAAAGCAAAATCCCTTGTAGAGTATGAGTCATAAGGGAAGTATAGCATAGCTTACATTTGAAATACTGCATCTTCTCTTAATGGTTGAAAAAAAACCTGAAAAAAAATTAGACATCTGAGGTGGAGAATACTGATAAATCCTCTGGAAAATGTTGAATAGCAGAGTAAATTGTATGTCTTTAGTGGGTAATATTCTTTCTGCTTTTCACTGCTTTCTGTTGAAGAAGTCTTTTTTTGAGGTGCAAAGTGAGAAATCATCTTGCCTGAGTTGCAAACCATCAGCTTTTTTCCCCTCTGCCTTATGTAGCTGAGAATGAGGCATTCTTTCTCTGATGCAGGGCAAAGAAAATTGGTATTTTTTATCTTCATCACTAGCAGGCCTCAACAGTCAGTTTTATTTAACTCCAGAATTGGTGAGAAATGCCTGCTCCTACAGACATATACTTTTTGAGATTAAGCCCTGGAAATGAAAGTATGAGAAGCTACCCAATGTAAAATATACTGCCTTCTTGACGTATCTTTTCATAGATTCATACAATTGTTAACACTGGAAAAACCTCACAAATCCAACTGTCATCCAATCACAACCATGCCCAATAAACCATGTCTCTAAATGCTACAGCTACACATTTCTTGGACACTTCTGGAGTTGTCTGTTGTCTTAAAAAAGGACTAATTTGAACATTAAACATTTAAACATTTGAACAGTAAAAGATTTAAATTTTCAGATGGTACTCACGATGAATCAAAGCGGGTTATACAGAATATATCAGTGATGCTAAGAGTTACATGAACAGCTGCCAGGTAAAACAAGGACTGATTTGAACCAGTGTAATACCAGCTGTTCATGGGGCAGCAAGTAATCAAGGCACTAATCAGCCACTGAGGGAAAGAAGAAAGGAAGGAAGGAAGGGAGAGGAAGGAAGGAAGGAAGGAAGGAAGAGAAAGAAAGGAAGGAAGGAAGGAAGGAAGGAAGGAAGGAAGGAAGGAAGAGAAAGAAGGGAAGGTGGGAGGGAAGCAGGGAGGTAGGAAGAAGCAGGTAAAATTGGGAGCAACCTAAATGAAAATGTTGAAAATTTCAGTTTCATCACATTTATATGAGGAGGTTGTTTTGCTACTAGTTGTATAGGTTAATTTACAACTAGTTTAAGAAGTCTTTGTGCATGGAATTATTTGGTGAAAAAATTGAATGAAAACCAATCCAGACAGACAGTTAGTCTGTTTTATGTCTTTCTCCATCACACTGAAAGAAAAATAAGTAATTTTTTAAACTGAGTGCTCATATTGTTAAATAAATTAATGACCTTTTGCAGAAGACAAAGAGAGATTTAAAGTATCTTAACATGCCTGTTGCTTCCTTGCATTGTGTGGCTTTCCTAAAATGTGTCTTTCTACTGCCTTCAGAAAAACATTACTCCAATTTCTCTTTTCATTGAGTGTTCTGCTTATAAATTGTTATTCTTATAATTTATTCCCATTATGATCATGGTTCTCTTTTTCTTTGTAAGGCTATTTGTATCCAATAAAATCAGAAACAGAGTGCTTTATAATCACTGACACTGGTGAGAGAATTGGATCATCATAGGCCATCTTGGGTCTCCCTCTTTCATCATGAGAATGAAATGCTTATGTGTGTTTTAAATGAACATTTACGTAGGTTGATTCTCACATTTAGCATACAATAATTCATTGCTTTTTTGAGATCAGTGAAACCCAAATACATTAGTAGAATCTACTGCTCGGACCACTGTGAGAGAATTAATCTGTAAAAATCATGTTTGATCAGAACTTAACATAAAGCAAAGCTAAGTCTGACTGGCAAATTATAATAATTAGCTAACCATCTATCCCTGTAACTGGAAAATTCCTTGTTATGTTTGTCTTACTGTTATATGAAAAATAGTTATTTTAAATGACATCAATCTGTTAGCTACTGTTTGGTGAATCCATAAAGAAACCGTGTTGACAGAGAGAAATTAGGACTTGAAGATTTATTTACAAGAACTGAAAAATATTCTTCATTTTCTTCAGCTTTTCAGTAATTTTAACATGAGAAAGCTTTAAAATTATCTGTTAGACTATATTAATCCAATTTCAAGTTTCTGTCCACTCCTAACTTTGCTGCCCAAGTTTCATTGAATGCATTTGCTATCAAATTGGTACTTCATTTAGTTATCTGTACTTTAACCATTAATTTTGGACTGTGTAAAACTGTTCCTCTCTTAAAATTTAAATAATGATTTGTATGGTTTGCAGAAACAGAGAATACGTGTACAAAATACATTAGTTCATATAAAGATCTATATGCAGAAAAAAATCATATTTTTAACATTTTTTAGAGTTGATTGGGTTTTAAAATGGGCTTAATTTTTTACCAAGATCTGATGCATCTTACAAAAAGTTGTAGACTTTTTAAAATATCTACATAGTATTCACTATTTTCAGATTTTTTTTTCTGGCAGTTTAGGAGACATTCCTGTCACAGCAAACTAACTCAAGAAAAACAACAAAAAAATCTGATAATGCAGCATTTACTATTAATTAATTAAAAGTACTTTTTATTACCTATGAAGAAATATAAGTGTTCCATTGGTTTACTCACGAGAGTTATTTTCTCTGTAGTATTAGCAAAACTGTATAATCCGTCTTTACTGAAACACTCTTCCTTACAACCCACTAGCGATTTTACAGAAGCCTTAGATTCAGCATAGCTTAAAAACATAAAATGCTATTCTAACAGCAAATAAAACAGTTTTTTGAGGAATGGCAACAATGTATTAGATCCAACAATTTTAACTTAAAATTGCGAGTTTAGCAAAGCATGACTTTTCTTTACCTGTGATACCCATAGAAAGAATGATTAGATGTAATAAAATGAAAATGAAAATACTAACCTAGATTGTTTTTGTGAAGAATCTTTCATATAGTTTCAGACCTTTCACAGCTTATGTAGCAATACTCAGAAAAGTAAGTTAGATTTTCTTTAAGGCCCTTTCAGTAAAGGATATGATGTCTGGCACATACCAGAGTTCGTAGAAAATTGAGAGTAAACCTGACCAGCTATGATGACAAGAATTTCAGGAGCCCCTGATGCTGTGCAGTGGGAATGAATGCCCAAGGGTTCAAGTTCCTAAACTGTTGGATGTGCAAAATCTGATCAGATGTTATCCTTCATTCTTCCTAGACTGGGTTAAAGAAAATAGAAAAAATTCTGTGTAGAAGAAATTCTGTGTGAAATTTGCTTTCTAGTGAAGACTCTGTGCAAGAGTGATTTCATTCTTTATTGTAAAATTTAACTGTGTTTTTAATAGCTTTGGAACTGGGTTTTACATGTGCCTTGGTTTTCCAGTACTCTGATAGATCCTCAAATGCTTTCTTGTCTGATGAGTTCAACATTTCAGCTCAAGATAGTTCAGGTGAATAATTTACAGGCCACAGAGGTATATTTGCGTTCTGAACTTCTCATCTTCAGAATTTGAGCTGTGAAACTGATTTCTATCTCAGTTAATACCAACCATACAATTGAGTTTGTGTTGACTTAAACTACTTGAAAGGTGTGTGTGTCAAGCCATGTTTGCTAAGTTACATGGTAAAAGATTTTAATGAACTCTAGGTAGCAAGTAACCTTCTAGATTGAAGGCTATGTTGGCTTTAAGTAGACTGAAGGAGAAGTATTTGTTGATATGTACTCTCTTCCTTTTTTTTTTCTCTGCGCAGTTTTATTTTCTCTTTAATTTAACACTGCAAGCAGCAACACATTCAATAACTCCGAGATCACTCAGATTCAGTCGGCAGTAAGAATTTCTGTAGTACTGTGATACAGCCCTTTGGAGGTTCTCTGCTACTAATGAACATGGTTGCACTTTGAGTTAATGGATTTTTTTTTTTTTTTAAATTGAGTCCACTCGAATGAATAGGTTGTGTTTCATTTAATTTCTTACACTCTTTGAGTACAAGAGTGTCTTTCATGTCTTAATTTGTTAAACAAAATCTTTCAGCAGATAAAGGTTTTGTTATATTATTGGTGTGGGCACATAGGAAGAAGATTGTTTTAAGAGCAATTACTTTTATATCATTTATTGTCTAGTACACTGACTTCAGATTTCACTCACATCTTGATTCATTAAGTGCATGTATCAAGAGCACATTTGAAGTATACAGCACTGTTTTTTAATAGTCTTATGTTACATAACCTTCATTTCACAACAGCAGTTCTTAGAGACTGGGAACACAAAGGCCATATTGTTTTAAAATGGACAGTCATATCTACAATGCAGATCTGAGCCTGTGGAGGCATCATAGGCTTTTGTGCTTTAAGGGAAGGTTAAAGAAACAGGATTCATCACTGCAAAGTCCATTAGTTGCCTGCTCCAGTACATATTTCTGGTCATTGCCCAAGAAGAAGCTACTTCTGCTCTGCTGATTATGCAATATTGTATTTGGGGGATGGAGGGAAAGGGAATGAAAAGGTACCCTTGTAGGTGTGTTTACATCCTGAATATTTACCTGAATGACTGTTTTGTCCTTATTCAGTGATCTATGAGTTTCCCTTGTTAGGATCATTGCATCTTTCACAATGTTTCTGGTTCTGCATAAAATGGGTAACACATAGTATGTTTGTTCACTAATACCTTCATGTAGAAAGTCAGGGAAATGACCTTTAAATAACAAAGTTAAGTATTAGTTTAATACTGAAGGAAGTTATTAAAAGGATGTGAGATACTTTCAAAACAAATTAGTAAAACATTTCTTTGATTTCTTTATAGATTCTGGACAACCAGGAAGTCCAAGCCACAATGATCCTGCCAAGAATCCACCAGGTAAATATAAGTTCCAGAACATGTGCAATCTAACATTGTTTGAGAACAAAGATACTACTGTTAATAGTTAAAGAGAGCATAATTGATCAGCAACATATTTTGCTCTGTTAGGTACATATAATTGGGACAAGCTGTGATTACTTTAGCTCTTTTAAATTGGCAATGCCTCAATTGAAGTTTCATCAGGATTCATTTAATATACGGAATTTTTCTTTCAGTTCATGTTTTTTAAAGTTTGTAAGTGGGGATGGACTGAGAAGTGAGGTGAAAAGATCTCCAAATAACTCTACTTTTCAAAAGTTCCCACGTACTAGAATTAGCCTTAGTGTCAGACAAAACACAACTGCCCTACCTCTAAGTCTGTGTACTGAGTTAACAACAACTTTCCATTAATTTCAATTTTCACGTGCATTCTAAAGTGTAAATATGTTCATTTTTTGTAAAAGTTCATCAGGTCAGAACAGTGTTTGAACACATTGTTAAGCAACATTTGGCACTTTTTTGAGAGGTATTTCAGCGATTTCATGGAAACAGTCCTTTCAAGGATTCTCTAAAAATAAAAATTCGAGAGAAAATTAAAACCACGCTGCCTTTTCACACTATTTAGGCCAAAAGCTCTTTTGTACTTTTGTGGAGTTATCCTTCCAAATCAATTTGGCAGTGCTGGTAAGTCTTGTAAGTCTTTTGTTTTTTTATGAATTTTATCAGACAAACAAATGTAACAGACTTCCTCATACTATAACTTCTTAAAGAGTAAGGAGTGACTCGTTCCATCAAAACCATACTGTATCTTCACATTTCAGCTCTCAGAAGAAACAACTCTCATTAATAAGCTTGAGCTAGCTTAGTTTGTTTTTTTCTAAATGGAAAATGAACCACACTCTAACCAAGAACTAACTGTGATGGTAGGCTGTTACATATACATGAGTATTTTCTGGATTTGTTAAAACATTAGGGAGAACAGCCTACATTGTGGCTATGCAGTTTTGTACCATGGATAGGATCAAAGCGTTCTCAGTATGTTTTGGAATGTTCCATCCATGTGTGTTGGAACTGAATACTCAACAGTGGAAGAACTACTGTACCTCATTATACAAAAAAATCGGCATTCTTTTATTATAAAGAGTAGCAATATATTTCTTGAAGTTTGATGATACGTTTTGGAGTTATGATGACAGAAGTAGTCAAAAAAACTTGTCAAGCTGTTTTTCAAGTGTTTTTGATTGGTATTTATTTATTTATTTATGAAATACGTGGCATAAATTATGTAGGATAATGGTTTAAACCCCCCTCCTGGAAATCCCTTAATTATCAGCAAATTTACACCTGAAACAGAACTGATTTTTTTTCTCATAGATAAACACAATTTTGTAAAACTTGGAACATTTGACCTTAGAGAATTTGTTCTAAAGTATTTATAGTTATAAATGTAAGGAAAGCCAAATGCATTATATCTCATCATTTTGAATCACCCTTTGTAGCCTGAGAATTTGAAAAGGTGAAGGCCAGTTGTGGAAACCTACCTTCATTGTTTTAAAATTCTGTTTTAAAATACCACTCAACATTTGGTGTAGGAGGACAGAAGTATGTATTTCACAACTGAGGATCAAAACTTTTTATGTCCAGCCCCATCAACTCTAACTCTCAACTCCAGATTACTTTAGAAAGAGGTAGTCTTTCTGCCAACAACACAACTATGGCAAGCAGCAGAGGAGCCTCACAGGCTTTTTTTTGGCAGTGTTGCAGGACGAGATCAGTTGCCCTGATTTCTGATGAACTCCATTGTCCCAGGAGCCAGCAGGAGATAGTGGCAGAGAAATCTTTTGCTGGAGTTATCATAAAACTTTATGCTTGTAATTTGAGCATAACACTTTCTCATACTTTGGAGTCACTGTTGACGGCATTGTTCCTTTTATCTGTAGCCAAGGGAGGACAGAAAATGTGAGCCATGCCTTGCTTCCATTGAAACCCTTCATTTAAGCAGAGACAGTAGCATAATTAGATGTCATCTGTTTATTTGAGGATGTATGAAATTCTAGCATCATTCAGCTTCCCTGTGTGATACTGTTTGGCAGAGAGAAAGCAATGGGGTTTCTGGGACTGCAAAATACAGATCTTCTGGGCTTGTACAAGGATATATATTGGAGTCACACTCCCATAAGCTTGTCTGTCTAAAAGGGACTACTGTCCTGTTCTTTTCTTATTAAATTTAATGACTCCTTCATTTTCTTAGGACAAGCAGTCACTTCTGTCAAAATCTCAGAGGACATACACTCTGAGGTATTGTAATTTTTTGTACCAGGCTAGGAGAAGAGGGACTGGCTATGCCGGATCGGTCCTGGTCTTTCAACATGTTTTATGTTTTGGTTTGATGCTTGAATATCAAACAGCCAAGTTGTTGGCAAGGCATAAGAGCTGTTAATGCTTGGATGCCACTATCTTCACAAAGGCTTTGCCAAGGCAGAAGAGACTGGAAACAGAGTTGTAGTTAGTGAGATTGCTGGTGTTAAAAGTGTTTTTTCTAGGTTTGGCTAGACTATTACATTCTTTAGGGTGTCTGGTAATTTGCTGTCTTAACTATGGTAATGTCATTTGCCAAACAAAAGAACATTAAGAACCCCTGTTGGAATTCTTTATAATTGGTTCTTAAAAATACACTGAATATTTTGATAGTATAACACAGTGCTAAGTGTAGTTTGTGGTGAAAGTGGTATTTAGCTTTTGTAGCAAGATCCACAGATATCCTCCTTAAATTTTATTTTTCAAAAACTTTTACTGGGTTTATTTCTGAAGAATGAAATATGATTTTCTGTGAACTGGGCTGTTAAAAGTCACTTCTGCAAAGGGATTGTTTTGTTTGCTGCTGACGTCTAGATAAGCTGAGCTGAACTGAGAGAAGAGTTTGAGTACTGTTGTTGCCCAGACCAGTCATTAAGCACCTAGAATCTACAGGTTTATTTGGTATTAGCTTCTGAGAGAGTGTAGTCACAGTACCATTGGACCAAGCCATACATGGATCAGATAGTGCTTAAAATGAAAATAGATGGAGCATGGTGACTACTATTTAAAAAATACCCACAAAACAGCAACAACAAGACCAGCAAGCAACAACTCCTCTTTATGTCTGGGTATCTATTCAGCTACTGCTGAAGGCATGTTTCTAAAGGAGGAAGACCCAGCATGGCAGTTTCACTGTAATTCTATATTATTTGCTCCCAGTGAATTTCAGTATAGGTACGATCTTATGTGTGTCCCAAGTGTGTAGCTTAAGGAAATTAAGAAATGAGCCTTCCTTACTATCTGTGTGACACAAAATATTTGTAAAGCTGTGAGTTGATAGGTACAGAAGGCAGATGAACTGCTCTTTCAGTGAGTTCATCTGTTAGGCATAAGACACTTAGGAGGGTATGTAAAAAGAGAAAAGCATGCAGAACCATTTATAACATAATAATATTCACACCACCCATAAAAATTTGGCCTCTGGTGATATGTTCCTCACTGGTCAGTTCTTCTATTAATTGATTTTCTGGATTTTTTTCCATTTTATTTTTTCTCTCCTCTCGTCACTGCCTATTGGCCACAACTGTTAGACGGGCAAAGTTACCTGCTACTCATCATTGGCGTGAGATTGCAGCTTGGCAGGTTTGACTTACACATTGGCATTAAAATGTCTGTGTGAAGTTGTTGAGTGCCAGGGTGCTCAAATCTTTCAAGGCAGTCTTTTTAAACTGCTAAAATAAGGGTAGCAAATAGAGAGGCTGATAGGGTAAAATATTGTGTTAATATGACAGTAAGATAGGATGGACTTCTGAACAGAGTTTGAGCCTCATGGGGACTCCTGATGGAATCAATACTAGTTACTATTGGTGCTTCATCTTTTGACTTATGGATATAGCCACAAGGAGAATAGTTTTCTCTTGGTCAGATCTCTTCAGAATATAAGAGCTATTCTTGACCAGCACTGGGGTATAAAAAAGTATGTCTTTCAGAAGGTGTGAAGAAAACCTAACCATCCTCAAATAGATGATTACGACTGTCATTGGCCAGGGAAGACAAATGCATTCAGATTTTTGCTATCATTCAAGCAGTTGAGGTCAGAAATTATTATGGCTGTTTTCTAGAAAATGGGACATACTTGTTTTTGTTGTTGTTGTTTGTTTGTTTCCCTGTAGAATCTATTCTTATTTAGCTGAATATCTTAATATAAACATTGCAGACTCTATAAATTCAGTCAGGGCTGAATGCAGAATGAAGATGACTCGGGACCAAGCCTGTGTGCTAATAAATATTACATTTTTAATGTAGGGGGTGAGAGATTTTTAGACAGAAACTGAGAAATTGCCCTTTCAGTTTTCATTCCTCCTCACCATTTGCCTTCCTCTTTCTGCCATAGTAGCCCATGATATCTGACGATAGGTCTCCAGTCTGAATGACATGTGGTTCAGTGAATCCCTAGACCCAACACTGCTATTCTGGTGTGGGTTTTTCCCTTGTATTTTTGCCAGAAATTTTGTTCTGGGAATCTTTTCTAAAGAAGACCTGAATGAAATCACAATCTATTCTTTTTTTTTTTCCTAATTAAAAAAGGTGTTGCCAAAAACCAGCCTCACCTATCTCTTAACATGCAAATCTCTCTCGCAGCTGTAGAGCCCCAAAGGCTTTTTTGAGCTTTCATATGGGCCAGCAGCCACAGGGAGAACATTTTTTTTTATCAAGCCCTAAAGAATGTGTAATAAATTTGCCTATATCTGACTGTTTTAGAAATAAGTATTTCAGTTCTAACTTCTAGAACTTACAGCTTCAGAAGAAACTTCTGAAGAGTAATGTGTCTCAACCTTTGCAGTCTATTGGATGTGCAATAAGTAAATGTCTTTGAGTTTTGAATGACTCAGAACACAGATGGTTTCATTATTTTACTCCACTGCAAGTTACCTTTTGTGGATGGCGAATTATTGTCCTAATTAGTAGGAACATAAGAGAAATTCCCTGTCTGTGTGAATTTTGTGTGAAAGGAATGATGCTGGAGTAGCAGTTTGGGGAACCAGGTAGAAGGGCATTTAAACAAATATATCTTCTGCACCTTGCTTTTTCATCATGGGAGTGGATATTCTGAAATGCTTGCTGTTTCCTGTATGCCTGCAGCCATGCCATCTCAGATAGCAATCTTCAAATAAAACAGGGTTGGGTTTGGTTAGGGCTTGATTTTCTGTGGAGTTCTCGCTTTCCCAAATGCTCTCTGAATTAGTAATGACAGTGATTGAGAGGTAATGTCCTTGCCTCTTTTTGCTCTCTGATCCACACGACTTGAGTGTGGTGTTCTGGGAGGCAATTGAGCTATCTCGAGAATCAGAAACCTTCATAGATTGCATAGACCCTTTTTCCAGGGGTATTTTTTGTTTTGCATGCAGGTTTGAAATTTGGTGTGAATTTTGCTGTCTATGGGTTTAGATTTACATATGAATTTTCATTTTGATGGACTATCTTTATAAACCTAGCGTGTAAATATTGCTGCTTTATCAATCAACTGCTTTAACTTTAATCAACTGCTGCTTTATTAATCAACTTCTGAAGCAGTTGTGTTCAGTGGTGAACATAGTGTTTTTTACTTCAAAACGCACACAGAGCAAGAATTTCCTAAACATAATCTACAAAAGCTCCGAAAAGCTGCTTTGACACCAGAAAGTTCCTTTATGATACCAACTGACAAGTCTTATACATAAAAAGAAACAGATCCACCAACATCTATAAAACCTTGGCTGGAGTGTGGATGTGATCTGAGGTTCTCTGGAGTGGAAGGCACTAGGCATTTGTATTAGTCACCCTTTCTTTTCCTTACTAGATTTCAGGACAGCTCACCTCCTGTATTCCAGCACATGGATCACAGATTCAGTTAAGCTAGGTGTTTACATCTTGAAATTACTGCAACACTGAAGGCAATTATGGTTCTGGTTATTAATGCCAGCGTATGGAAAATTTCATTTGTTCTTGATAATGGCATAGACAGCTTCTCAGGCCTTTACTGTGCTAAAATGCTCAGTGGAGCTGGGATCTTTTTGCAGAGTGTTTTTTCACTGTCCCGGGGATGGCATCACTTCAGAGAAAAAAAAGCCTGAGAAATGGTGGTGATGCAGCTATGCAACAAGGTCAGAGACAATCATGTGATAACCAAAATATCCTCATTTTCTGGACAGGATATTAATTCAACTGTTTCAACTGACATCACTACTGGAATCTTTTCTGTCACTCCTTGGCTCATGCTATACACAGTTAACTGCCCATAAGCAATTCTTGGCCTGTAAGAATCAGCTTGTTGTGCTCTTTTAAAGTTACAGTCTTCAAAATGTATGCAATGAGAAAAAAAACTGCAAGTTCGCTAGACTCTATGGTAAGCTTTAGTGTGAGACCATTACCCTTTTAATTATAAATAGTAGCTGTACTCCAGTAGCATTCCTGCTGAAGATAGAACTTCCTGTCGAGGTTGATGCTCCAGAGATCATTAAAAGTTTGATTTCAAAGACAGTGAAAAAAAGAAGCAATACAACAAAATTATTTAACCTGTAATTGTAACAGTTTCAGAAATTGGAGAATCACTATGTCACCTAGTTTAAAGTCAAGTTTCAGCTTTGTTAGTACTTAGGCTGAGGCTTCCATCCTCTCTTCTGACAGTTGTTCCTAATATTGACCCTGGCTCACTACTATTACGTTTACCTATTTCTTTACAATTTCCCTTTTTAAAGGTCCAAAAGTTAACGTACTTTAGTACAAGTTATTTCCTGCGCTGATTGATTCTTTACTCCTGCCTTATTAGTTTATCAAACTCAAGTTTGTATCAGTGAAAAAATAGATATTTAGTGACACCAATATTAATTTTTTTTTTTTAGCAATATATAGCAGAATATAAACCGACATTATATCCATAAAAGTACAATTAAATCAGAAGACATTAAAAAGGCTGGTTAAAGATTTGTAAAGCATGTGTCACTTGTAAGCTTTTGAGTAATTTGAAAACAAACCCTGCACAGTACATGTTAGTACAAACTGAAAATAGTTTCAATAGTTTTTAACAATCTTTTCTCCATTTTAAATCATAACCTGTTGAAGGCTATAGCTATACTTCAGCTACTGAATGCATGATGCAGGAATAAACAGGAAGATGTATAATGACTGAGACAGAAGTTGCTTCAGTAGCAATTGGAGAATTATTAAAGGTTTTTGTGGATTGCTAAATATATGAGATAAATTTGATAGAATTGCTGCTTGGCTTGACCTGTTTATCTTTTAGCCTTAATTGCATCAGTCTGGTCACAGTAGTATTAAGTTTGGTAAATGTGTTGTTCATAAATGACTATTCTGAAAAAAAAAGGATAATGAAAGACTTTTTTTTTTTCCCTTCCTTGAACAGAAACTAAAAGGAAATAAATAATAATAATAAAAAAAACTGCTTATGGATGTTGGAAGTCACTATTCTCTTTTAATTTAAAGAGAAATATTCTCTTTAAATTACTCAGAAGTTAACAAATAATGATAACTGTAATGTATTTCAGACTGTGTCATCTCTCAGGCAGGTTGAGTTTTGGTAAATAATAGTACTCCATGTTTGTATTAGGCTTGAAAAGCACAGATAGCAAAGTATTATCATGACCATCAAAAAATACAGTAAATCTTATATGAAGAATACAACAACAAAATATTCTTAAGTGTGTTATTTTGTGGACTGAACACATCTAAAACATATGCCAAGGATTTTAATTTAAGGCTTCAAAGGCATTAATAAATGATGCTAATGAAAGCAGTACTTTAAAAAACGCTTAGTCAAAAGACAGTAAGGCCTATACTGTGCAGATATCACTGCATGTCTCCTTGCATGTAGTATAGAATCATAGAATCATAGATAGAATGGCCTGGGTTTAAAAGGACCACATGATCACCTAGTTTCAACCCCCTGCTATGTGCAGGGTTGCCAACCACCAGACCAGGCTGCCCAGAGCCGCATCCAGCCTGGCCTTGAATGCCTCCCGGGATGGGGCATCCACAACCTCCTTGGGCAACCTGTTCCAGGTTCCAACCTGTTACCACCCTCGGTGTGAAACATTTCCTCATAATAATATCTATCTAATATCTAGCCTAAATCTTCCCTTCCTTAGTATAAAATCATTCCCCCTTGTCTTACCACAATCCACCCTCATAAACAGCCGTTCCCCTCCCTGCTTATACACTCCTTTCAAGGACTGGAAGGCCACCATGAGGTCTCCCCAGAGCGTTCTCTTCTCCAGTGTAATGATGTGAATATGAATGTTATATCTTGTTCATTAGGAAGACCAGTTTCACAAGATAAAAAGCATTGTCTAACATTATAAAGATCAAAATGCCTTATGGAGTTGTCCTGCTCCATACAGAATCTTGCTGTTTATTCCTTGTCATATGTAGAGTACCTTTCTGTCACAAATTATAGCAGTTTAATGGCACAAAACATTTTTATTATGCACAGCTGGGACCTAAGAACAGTTTTGCTTTGTATCCATGATAGATTGGTTTCTTAGTTGGTTAAAGCTGTCGAAATCCAGTGATTCTGGAACTAAACATGCCACGTTTATGATTACTTTCTGCATTCTCAGGCACCACTGACATTAAACTTCCCTATTAGAACACCAGATGTATAATGAGGTTGCTCAGTGCCTGTGAGGGAGTGTTTCTTGTCATGGCAATTTTTTGTCACTTTACACACTGAAAAGAAATCTTTTTTTAAAGTTGATTGAGATTGACAGTGGGTATACATTTTCCTTTCCCTTCCTAATTTTAAGGAAAGCCTTTGCAGATATATGTGGGTGTCATTGTTTCTGGTGAAACCTGGGTGAAAGTGATTCATCAGTCAAAAGTATGTCTTGCAATGATTGAGATATCAGTAGTGGTTGCACTTTTTTTTTTTTTTTTTTTGCTCCCATTCTATTATGAGAGATCTCCACAAGGAGAGAAACATGTTAAATTGCTCTTTAAGTCATGCACCATAAGTATTAGCAGTAAAAAAACCTGAACATTTTCTTTCTTTTTTTTTTTTTCCAATATAATGAACTTTGGTACTCATTGTTTTCATTGCAATGATAGTTTGACTAATATACACTTTGGTAAAAGTCTTCTTAACTCAGCACATCTTGAGTGATCGAAGATGTCCTTCAAAGTAGAGGTATTTGGATAAGCTGCACAAAATTTTGGTCTTGTCTCATTACCAACTCCAGAGCTGGCTGCATGTTTGTACACTGGCTTTAAGCCGGACTTCACATACAGGCCAAAAGAAAACATGAAACCAAATTTCCCTTTGGAAATCTCCCATCCATGCAGCACTTCATTCTGTTCCTGCTGAAGGAAATAGACAGAGAAGGGAAAGATTGCCACTGTCAGAGGAATTACTATTGTTTGTCCAACTTGTCAATTTCAGATTGAAAAATGAGATCTAAGGAAGAAAGGAGAAAGAAACATCAACTCTTTGTAACTTTTAAATGATATGGGTGTGCCAAGTTTTGTCAAATAAATAAATAAATATTTGAGAAGCCATATCATTTTTCCATCCAAATAGAAAATATGAAGAAAGAGTGCAAGGGAATGTAGAAGATGGAAGAGAAAGGTACTAGTATTTTTTTAGAAATAAGAGAGGAAGAAGTAATAGATAGGGAGAAAAATTGTTGAGAGAAAGAGGGAGAGAGGGAGATCCATAGAACTGCTGCTGGAAATAAAGACATCATATGAAGTGACAATGATTGTTGTATCACTGTGTGGTTCCACAGACCTGTGATGCTCTGCACCCCCATTGCACTTCATCCTGTGATTTTTCAGCTGAGAAAACTGAGACTGGCTTATAGGTCTAACTGTAGCAGAGATGTCAGAAGAGGCTATAACAAATGTGCTTAGATGAAAGTATTCACACTCTTTCTGTCTCAGTTGTTAGGTGCATTATTTATACTCCACTTGGTAAATAACGTGCAGAGGATCTCTGGGGCCAGTAAGATTGAAAAGTAGTGATAAATGGTCTTTTTTCCCTCTGCTATACTTATTTGATCCCTAAAAGTAAGCAGGGATTTCTCCAGAAGTACCAAGGATGGGTCTCTCCAGTGAAGCATAATTTTACAGTCAAAATTCTGATTATAGTGGCAGCATTTTTTAAAATTGTTTGAAGAAAGTAGCAATTGCCAAAAGAAACCTAATGACATCAGTTCTGGAAGGTGAATTTTTTTACTTTTGTGCTTGTCTTGTTGGTTAGGACTTTTATGCATTCTAACATTTGGAACAGAAATCTAACAGTAGATTTCACAGAATCACAGAATCACAAGGCTGGAAATGACCTGCAAGATCATCCAGTCCAACCACCCTCCCATTCCTATCAGTACCACAAGCTACTAAACCACCTCTCGTAGCTCCTCATCCAGGCGCCTCTTGAACACTACCAGGGACGGCGACTCCACCACCTCCCTGGGCAGCCATTCCAGTGCCTGACCACCCTTTGTGAGAAAAAGTTTCTCCTAATATCCAACCTAAAGGTTTTCCAATAGAAAAGAACTACGTTAATCCAGAAAAGAGGCTAGAGAAGCACAGTAAGCAATTTTTGATGCACCTTCTTACATGACAAAAATAATCAGTAATAACTGTTAGAGCAGCAGTGTGTGCAAAGTTTGGATCCAAATAACTCCAGTAGCAAATGAATGTCATTCCAACCTGTAAGGGTCTTGCCATGTGATCTCACATTCAGTTGGGTCAGCTCATGCAATGATTATCCGTGTGAGACTTCCACAGAAAACTGGGTTTCTCAGCTCCCTTTTTTTTACAATATCTAGTTACATTACTGGGATAGCTATTGATCATTTGCTGTTCTAACTGCAGACCCCCCAAGGTGTGCCAAAACTTGAAGAAAGGGGGACTGTGTCATATACATTTATCTTAGAATAAATAAGCAGAGGCCATTTTGGCCTCTGATTATATATGTCTTCATAAAGATTTCTAGGCGCCTGTAGTTCAGCATCCCCCTGAATTTAGGTTGTTTTGCCTGGTTCTGGCTTTTATTGGAAACAACAATAAAACTCTTAACTGCCTCAGATGTGACAATTTGGTAACTAAGGTGGTAAAGTCACTGTCAGCTGAATGACAGTCAAGTTATTGTCTATGAGAAACACATACTAGGATACAACTGCTGCATTGTTCTTAATTCCAGTTCTTAATTCAATACTGCCTTAAAAATTAAAGACAGTAATGAAAGGAACTAATTTTTAGGTTATTTCTGGATGGTTAACTAGAAATACAATATACTGCTTTTTTAGTTTTCATGTACGTATTAAAGAGTTGCTTTCCCACAGCTCCTTGAAAATTTAGCACCCCTTCCTGAATCGCAGCTTTCATTTAATTTTGTGATCAGCTTTCAGTGTAATTTGTTCTGCACACTATAGTTTCAGTACTCTAATACTGTTGTTACCTTGTGTATACATTTATCTGTAGTTATTTATTAATTTTCTTACTATGCTGATTTTGTTATTATGATCTTTTTCAGTGTATCTTGAGGACAGTTTTGTAAAATCTGGAGTGTTCAACGTGTCAGAACTTGTGAGAGTGTCCAGAAGTAAGTTCATATTTGCACTTAATCACTTCTAAACCAAGGATTTTTTCTTGATACTGGTCTTTTCCCTTCTCTTCCCTTGGCTTGGCTTATTTTGGCATCAGAAATCTTATGCACACAAATACACAAAACAAAACAAAAAACAGACACCACCAACAAAGAGTGAGACAGAATACTCTGAAATTCTCTGTTCAAATTTTGCATAGAAACTAGTTCATGTCAGGACAGGATGCTTGATGTATTCATTGAGCTTGAGTTCTAACTGTTATATCATTTGCCATGGTAAGAAATCAATATTCAGCAATTAAGTTCATATTAAATCTTCAGGAAAATACTGAGCATTGTCATCCTGCAACGGTAACACATTGTTTTTATTTCTTTCTGTCCCTGCTGAAGATGTCTTTTTGCTGTTTTAGGAGATTGAGGGTCAGTGAAATACAGCTTTGTTTGTAGTTGTTAAGTGGTTAAATACATTTAAAAGTATTAGGCGATTCAGATTAAAAAAATCAATATTGTAGTTACCCTAGAAAATCATAGCTTTTGCAGCTGTAATACATGATATACTTCTAATAATAAGCTTTGAAGAATGTGGTTTCTGTGGGATTTCTTACCACGTATTTGTTTAACCTCAAGCCGCAGCAGAGTTGTATTTTAACTGTCAGGAAAAATACAAACCTTCAGATATATTACACAACATGCAATTATTCCTTTAAGTGCCAAAGGTAGTTAAAATGCACAATGCACAGACAGTGAATAAAGCTAAGTATACCACAATGTACAATATGTAATTTATTCTTGAAATGCTAAAACGTATGGTACACAGACTCTGTAAGAAGGTAAAGATAACACTGAGTGTATGTGTATGTGTATTTGTAGGTAGGTGTACATATGCAAAGCAGCACCTGTGGCCCTAGTGAAAGAAAAAGAAGGTGGCACAACATGCTGTTACCACAGCACGCTACTATTAATGCAAAGATTTAACATAAAGGAAAAGAGGTTTTGTGTCCCCAGGTTTGTTCTTTCCAGTTATTTCAGTACTTCCACAGAGAATATGAGATCTCTGTATAAGCCCTTCCCCATTCACTGTAAAAGTCCAACTAGTGAATCATAGAATCATAGAATCACCAAGGTTGGAAAAGACCTCCAAGATCATAAAGTCCAAACATCTACCTATCATCAGTATTTCCCACTAAACCATGTCCCTCAGCACAACATCTAAATGTTTCTTGAACACCTCCAGGGACGGTGACCACATCCCTGAGCAGCCCATTTCAGTACCTGACCTCTCTCTAGAGGAGTTATTTTCTAATATCCAACCTGAATCTCCCCTGGTGCAACTTGAGGCCATTCTCTCTAGTCCTATTGCTATTTACATGGGAGAAGAGGCCAATCCCCACATCACCACATCCTCCCATCAGGTAGTTGAAGAGAGCGATGAGGTCACCCGTAAGTTTCTTCTTCTCCAAACTAAAGGTGAAGACTTTATTATCTTCTTCACATTGATGACTCTAGGTTATCTATTATAAAACAAAACGTACAACAAATATATTATGTCTGCATAACTGCTAAGGGATTTCTAGGGACTGGGGAAGGTATTTCACTTTTTAGATATATGAACATTGATAAAACTTGTCTGTACTTGGTTTCTGCCAGAGGCAGAAAATTAGATGCACATAGCAACATCTTGATGTTCTTCCTGCTGTTAAAAATGAAAAGATGGCTAAAAAGATAGAAGATTATCTTTGACTCTTTGTAATGGTATGTTTTTCAGCACCTATAACCCAAGGAACTGGAGTGAACTTCCCAATTGGAGAACTTCCGAGCCAACCGTATTACCATGATATGAATTCTGGTATAAATCTGCAGAGGTCTTTATCCTCTCCACCAAGCAGGTAAAAACTTGAAATGAATACTAGTGTGAGTGAGTGAGGGACATTGGGAATGAGGAGGAGTGTGTGATTTTTCTTTGGAATCTCCATGTTTGATCTGAGGGACTCATCTTGGTTCAGCAAGCTCCTCTCTTCTGACTCTGAGAAACACCTGGTTCTGTACCTCAGGAGCAGCTGGCAGACCCACGGAGGTGGAGAGTTTTCTTTGTCCTCTTTCAGGTCCCAGATCATGTACTGTCTGTCATAAATCCTGGTGTTCTTTGTCTGTCTCCAGTTGACTGATGTACCATGAAATCACAAGGACTTCAGGATCTCTCATCCTCTTGGTTTCTGCACTCCAGGGACTTGGGAAATGTCTGCACAGTGGGACAGCATTTAATATGACTGTCAGAAACTAGCTATTCCACTAGTGCCTAGAACTCTGAGTTATTGAGTTAATGGTCCCCCATTTATGCAATTATATTTTCAGATAGTCAGATCACTTGGTATATTTAAAAAAGAATAAATTCATTTTCACAATCTATAGTAATAACAATAGTGGTGGTAGTAACAATACCACTAAAAATTTCATCTTGATTTTCTTTATTAGTCAGCATAGCAGCTTCAGTATTTATTGTTACAGAGAAATATGGCTTCTGTATGGAAGTGCTGCCTCATTTTATATAGGGACATGAAATATGGGCCTTTTTGTCTTCAGTTAAATTAAAGTAAAGTGAAAAGTCTTGTTTCAGGTTATAGCTCTTTGAAAATCTTAGGACTTTGACCTGGCAGAATACAATAAGATATGTTTTTCTCTTATTAGCATTCACAAAACTTTCTGTTTTCCCTTGACCTTTGTTGTGGTTGATCCCAGTGGGCAGCTGAGCACCGCATAGCTCTCCATTCCCAGGGGGACGAGGGAGAGAACTGGAGAAAAAAGGGTAGAATTTAAGCCTTCAGATAAGAAGTATTTACTAGGACAGAAAAAAAATATAATAGTAATAAAAGTAATACAGTATATACAGTTCCTGAGCAGCGGCTGCCTCCCTAGCCAACTCTCCTCAGTGTTTATTTATTTTTCTTGCCTGATGCACATTGTATAGATTATCTGTTTGGCCAGCTTAGGACAGCTGTGGCTCTGTCCCCCTCTTCCCTTTATCCATCGCAGCTCCCTTACTGTAGGTCAGTATGTGACATCCATGCAGCACTCCTCAGCAATAACTAAATGTTGTCTTAAGAACACTGTTTTTCTCTTGTAGCCAAAACATAGCAACACACATGCCACTATGCAAAAAATCAGCTGAAAATAGGACAACTTTACTAGTAACCCTTATCCAGTACTTTATTTTGCTTTTGTGATTTCTGGGTATTATTTAACATTCTCACGAGAAAACTTTTCATTGGTAGGTTACAGGAACTGTTTTCTCAGTTGCTCAGCTGTCTCTGGTAGATGGAGAAGAATTACAGCTTTTTTATGTTACCCAATCATGCCATCTCTGAAATATTAAGTGACGTGAAGAATGCAATCACCTGCCCAAATTACTTTATTACATAACACATTCTGTGTTTGTTTGCGAAAGTTCTAAAATCCAGGCTTTTGTGCTTTATATGCCTGGATTACTTCCTATTGAATATTTTTGTTGAAATACAAAGTTTGTATATCGTTCCTATCTGTGTATCATTCTCACTGCCAAACCTGACGTTACTTCAACAGCAAAAGACCGAAAACCATCTCCATAGATGAGAATATGGAGCCAAGCCCGACAGGAGACTTTTATCCTTCTCCAAATTCACCAGCTGCAGGAAGTCGGACATGGCATGAAAGAGATCAAGGTGAGTAATACAGGACAATTTTATCCCAAAGTATATTCCAGTATACAATATATACCTGCATCTGCCTTTGTGTTATTGCAATAAATTCATGGTTTTTAGAAGATTTTTTTTTTTTTTTTTTTAATGTGGGATGTGATTTGCTGGTCTTCTAGTTAAAAAAAACAGTCAACAGGACATGGTATGAACAATCAGATGATGGTGTTTCAGTGTTGTGAATGCATTATATATTATTTGAAGTGAGCTGCTGCAAATGAAGTACTTGTTATTGTCTAACGAAGCTGCAATCACCCCGGCAAGATTTCAGTAAAGAAGAAAATATCTCCATGCAGTGGTTGAGACAGTGCTAGTTTACACAGCTTTTGCTTTACCATAATGCATTCTCCCATACGTATATTTAGTTTATACTTTGTGACTAAGAATAGGTCCAACAAGCCACTAAGAGCCCTCAAATAGGATATTGATAAATGTTGCTATATCTTAGATTATGAGGGGTGAAGAACATGTTTGTTCAGACAGAAAAATGACGACTGTCAAAACATTGAAGTTATTTGTTACAACTTTCTTTATGTTAGCTTAGTGTTTCATAAACCTCAGTGGCAGTGTAGTATTTCCCATCACTTTTGTGATGCAAAAACTTGAATAAACTTAAACGTATTGGTTAATGGGTACTATGACATACAGCAGCTCTCTGGAGACTGTGAATATGTACAGTACAATGTGTAAAAATGAAATAGAAAATGTGCAGCTGCTTCCTTTGCTGATCTTCTGATGTTTGCCTTAATTTTCTCCATGTTCGTCATTGATCTTGTTTCTTCAGCACAGATCAAATAATCATAGAATCATAGAAAGGCTTGGGTTAGAACGGACCTCAAAGATCACTGAGTTCTAACTCCCCTGCTGCAGGCAGGGCTACCAAGTAGTAGGTCAGGTTGCCCTGTCCAACCTGGCCTTGAACACCTCCAGGGATGGGGAATCCACAGCTTCACTGGACAGCCTGTTCCAGCACCTCACACTCTCCCACTGAAAAAATTCCTTCTGCTTCCTCCATCACAGCTTCTCTTAATTGTCTCTTCTTTAGTTTAAAACCATTATCCCTTGTGCTTTCACTAACGATCCATGTAAAATGTTGATTTTTCTCCTGATTATAATTTCCCTTTAAATACTGGAAGGCCATAATGACGTCTCACTGTAGCCTTCTCTTCTCCAAACTGAACCAAGCCCAGCTCCCTCAGCCTGTCTACACAGGAGAAGTGCTCAAGACCTTTGATCATCTTCATGGCCCTCCTCTGGACCCGCTCCAAAAGCTCCACATTTTTCCTGTGTTGGGGGCCCCAGACCTGGACGCAGTACTCCAGATGAGGCCTCACGAGGGTAGACCAGAAGGGGACAGTCACCTAACTCACCCTGCTGGCCACCTCTCTCTTGAAGGAACCCATGATACCATTGGCATTTCAGGCTGCAAATGCAAATACACACACAGCGCTGGCTCATGCTAAGTTTTTCATCAGCAAGGACCCATAAGCCCTTCTCAGAATGGGTACTCTCAAGGAATTCTTTCCCAGTCTGTATACGTATCTAGTCTTACCCTGACTCAAGTGCAAAACCCCTGTGTTCCACAATTTTATATTGCTTTAGGCTTTTTTTGTTGTTATTTCTAAGTTTTCTCTTTCATCTGTGCATGCAAGGTAGCATCAGTATTTGATTATTCACAGGTTGTTTTTTTTTTTTACATTTTGGTTATAGCTTGTCTCCTTTTAATGTTTCATCCTACTTTCTGACCTGCGCTCTCATCTCTACTCTTTAACCCATGTTTCTCTCACACAGTTGCTTGCTTGTCTTTTTTCTCCTTTGTTTCTTTTATATTTCATTATTCCTCTTGAGGGTTCCTTCTTATTTCTATCTGTTCGTACTATTTGCTGTCGATTTAAAAAAAAAAATCTTGCTGTTGGTTCTGCACAAACTGAAGAACAGTAGTTTTGTCCCTTCTGCAGAGCATTCTCTCCAATTGTTACCTGATTTGTGATTATATCTTCGTTATTATTCTCCGTAAGAGTCAAGAGTCAAGATCTCACCTCAACTAATTTTATTTTATTTTATTTTATTTTATTTTATTTTATTTTATTTTATTTTATTTTATTTTATTTTATTTTATTTTACTTTATTTTTTGCTTTAAAATAGTTTTTGTGGTAATGGTAAAACAGCATAAGGTTTTTCTCTGAAGTGGTCTCAATCCCTTTATGCTTCTGTGTCAGCTGTAGGAGCTTCCAAGAAATGCAGTGCTACATGAAAGCTTGCTGAAGGAACCTTTCATAGCTGATCTCCATGGTTCCCAGCTGTCTCAGTTCTGTTTTAGCTCTTAGGTCATTTTGCTTGCTAAGAGCTGTAGTCTGTGAATTTGTTCAGTTTTACCTGCCTGCTTCATTCCACATTTTTCAGCAATAAACAGTACTATTGTTCTGATTGCTTGAGTGGATTTCCAATTAATTTTACTTTACTTAATTTCTGTGCTATTGAGTAGCCAGAGTTTTGGACTGAAGCAATCTTTGACTCTCTGTCTGCGTTTCCAAAACTGAGAAACTACTAGCTTGGGTTTACATTCTTGCCTGAGTACCCTAGTCTCCAGCACTACTGGTCAGAATTGAACTTTATCAGATACCCGTCAGTGAGGTTGCCTTTGAGAGAATGTGAGTGTCTCCCATTCTTGTGAAGGCACCAGTATCCCACTGTATAGTCTGATGAGTATTTTACTGCAAGAAATGTAAGTTTTTTGCCCTTTATCGTGTTTGGCTTCAGCCAGTTTCTGAGGTTATCCTACAGCTCGGGAAACATTATTAGGTAGTATCTGCTGTGCTTGCCCTTGGAAACCAGTATAGTGGGGAATGGATATGTGGCAGCTCCTTGCATATTTCTTCTATTGCAAATTTCTCAGATGCTTGATATTTCCGTGAAAAAAAAAAAATATATATATATATATATCATGCAGTTCGATAGAAGAGTGAACATCTGGAGAGATGACTGTATGTGTGCTTCTGTTGTGATCTTCATAGTTTGTACAGATTCTCTAACGCATAGCCATACATCACAAGGGGTAGAAATATGACTTCAGTATTCATGATTGGGCCGGTGTATGGCATTAATGAAGTTCAAGAAAAATCTAACCAAATTACATTAAAGTTTTCCTCATACCACAGACAGTTGTAAAGCTCCAGAGTTTGCCCTTTTACTGTTATCAGTTTTTTTCCTGGCATACTACTTCCAGGACGTCATGATAAGTTTAAGAAATGTTGTGTTTCTTGGTAAGTTTTGGGAAAGTCAACTGTTTCAAGACTCAATTCTAAGTAGAAATAAGTAAGCATATCTGAAAAGTTGAAATTCTAGGTGGTGTAAGTTTGGTCAAATGCATTATTCTCATATAAAACCTAAAAAACCCTCCATTAACCAAAATCAGTATTATAAATAAAATTTGACTTGTATATAAAATGATATTATAAATACTTACTGAAGAAAAAAAGAAGCT
Source organism: Tetrao urogallus (assembly GCF_951394365.1). NCBI lineage: Eukaryota > Metazoa > Chordata > Aves > Galliformes > Phasianidae > Tetrao > Tetrao urogallus. The sequence continues at coordinate 43,771,710 of NC_136816.1, forward strand.
CGTGGCACCATTCTACTGTCTTTGAGTTTCTCTTCAAAGGCTTGCAGGAAGATACTGTAGTTTGTGCCATTATTTTTCTACACTTAAATAGTTAAAAAATGCTTCTAGCTTTCGTGATTTTTGAAACATATGTGAGGTCTTGTTGCAGAGCAAACAGAAAGAATTGTAACTGCACAATTTTCTCCAGACCTTTCCTTTGCTATTTACTTTCCAAGTTACTAATCCTCCAAAAATCCTAAAGCCTAAGAAAGCGAGGAATCATCCCTGAGGATGTTGAATTATTTAGAAACAGAAATCAAACAAGGCAATTGGGATTTCAATTTCTGTGTCTGTTGTCAGATCTTGCATAAGGTATTTGTTCTTTCTTGTAACTCATTTTTTCCAAATGAGTGTCCTACTGATGTTAATAATGTCTGCCTCATGCTTTAACTTCATTTCTACTGATTGGAAATTTATCCAGACAGAAGTGTGTTGTAAATCTCTATAACCTTCCTTTTCCCAAGTTGCTGTTACTGAATTCTGTGTGTGTCTATCTCATTTCCTGCAATAAGGTACTAATATCTTGTGAAGTAGATTGAAATTCCTGCATGATCGAATTTTCATAGTGCTTTTGCAATTCTTAGCAAGATAAAACTGTGTAGGAAAAGAGTTTAATAATAATAATAGTAATCCTCTTCTCCATTTGAAGTGGGAGTTACTTAAAGTGTAACAGAAGTAGCTACTCATGCTGTAAAAAAAATACATCAGAGGTAATAAGCTAAGAACTTCTGAACATCTTGATTTATTAACTGATAAGTAAAGATACTTTCTCCATAAATCATAGGAAAACAGGAATATCAGAAAAACTGAGCAGAGTTTATGCATTTATGTCTTTCCTTCTACGAGCTAGCTTGATAAACTTCATTAACGTAGTTACAGGCAATTTCAGCAGTAATCCTTGAGACCTATTTTACTGTTGTGGAGTTAGAACACTGTGCATGTTGTAAGTCAATAAAACAGGCATTGTTATCAGTGCACACTGTTGCCATAAAACCTGATTCATGTGAATTTCCTTAGTACCCAGGTGTCTAGAAATGTCAATATACAACAAAGTGAATTTTAATTTTGCAGTTTCTCCATCATGTTTCCTCCCTCACACCTCACCCACCTCTACCAACATTCAAGAGTCAAGATGCCAGCATACCATTAAAACTGAAACAGCGGGATCACCTTCATCTGTTCATTGGTCAGCAGCTGTTGGACCCTCCACTTCTCAGGTCCCAACCCCCTTTGCTGGATATTCCTCTTCTGGACATTTGTCCCCTTTTGCTTTCTCCCCATCCACTGGACACTCCATCCCCATTGGTGTTCTTCCCAATGGCTCTTTCCTTCTTGGGCCTTCTTCTCAAGGGCCATCAAAGATGGACATTCTCATTTCTGAAGTGAGGGAACTAAAAGAGGAAGTAGTTAACGTGGTGCAGGAGTTGAGAAAGGTAACAGATCACCTTGGCTTTTTGGTGGCCTGTGGTGGAATGAGCTCAGGTTTTATTCCAGCTTCTGGTGCTCCTTCTGAAGTTTAATGCTTTAGAAACTTCATCTCCATCTAACTCCATCTTCATCTTTCAAAGGTGTACCTTGATGAGTATCTGTTAAATGTCTTTCTATGATTTTCAGTGAATTTTCCACATTTTTGTGTATCGAAGCATATTTTAAAGTGGTTTATGTCTTGTTAGTAACTTTCTTTACATCTACTTTTGTATTTTTCAATATTTCAAAATACTCTTTAAATATTGTATGGACATATACATATGTATATACACACACATTTATATGCGTCTTAGGGCTCAAACTGACTTTTCTGTTTTTAACTGTGTGCACATAATAAAATGCTGCCACTTTATTAGTTTTTATAATTTCAGTGACAGTAAGCAAGGGGTACTTTTAATCAAGAGTAACTTTTCAAAGTACATATACAGAGAATTCTAGATTTCTAATAGCATTCCAGGATCAAATACATCCATATGATGTGCTTGCACAGAACTGATTTTTCTAAGCTGCTTCAGCTTATACTTGCTGAGGATACAAATATAATATTTGTTGCTTTGTTTTTATATTGTGTATAGACTTAAAAGCACTTTCACACAGTAGTGGATGATCAAAATATTTCACATGCATGAACTTCTCTGCTCAGTTTAAGATAAGTTTAGAAGGAAGGAACAGCATCCAGAGGGACCTGGACATTTTCAAAAAGTGGACATGCAAGAGCCTAATGAGATTTAACAAAGCCAAGTGCAACGTGTTGCACGTTGGTTGAGGCGATCCCAGATACAAGTACAGAAGAACTCATTGAGAGTGGGCCTGTGGAAAAGGACCTGGTGGTCCTGATGGATGAAAAGATGGGCATGAGTCAGCAGTGTTCTCTTACAGCCTGGAAGGTGAATAGTATCCTGGACTGCTTCAGAAGTTGAGTGGCCAGCAGGGTAAGGGAGATGACTGTTCCCTTCTACTGTGCCCTTGTGAGGCCCCAGATGGAGTACTGTGTCCAGGCCTGGGGCCTCCAGCACAGGAAAGACATGGATCCATCGGAATGGGTCCAGAGTGCCACATAGATGATCAGAGGGTTGGACCACCTCTCCTATGAAGAAACGTTGAGGGAGTTGTGCTTGTTCATCTTGGAAAAGTCAAGGCTCTGGGGAGACCTCACTGTGGCATTCTAAAATGGAGATTACAAGTAGGAGGGTGACCAACATTTCACACTGGCAGTGATAAGACAAGGGGGAATGGCTTTAAACTAAAAGAGGGAAGAATTAGGTTAGATGTTAGGAAGAAATTTTTTACTCAGAGAATGGTAAGGCACTGGCACACGCTGCCCAGAGAGGTTGCTGATGCCCCATCCCTGGAGACATTCAAGGCAAGGCTGGATGAAATCCTGGACAGCCTGATCTGGCAGATGGTATCTCTGTCTGTGGCAGGATGGTTGGAACTAGATGATCTTTAATGCTCTCTTCAACCTAAGCCATTTTATGATTTTATGATTCTATGATGATGTTTTTGCTGTCCTGTTAATTGATTATTTTCTTTCTTTGCCTTTAAATCAACGTAGCTTTTAAAAACTCCTTCAACTATTTTTCTACACCTATTTTTTTTTTTTAAGCCCTAAATGTAAAAGGGCATTTTCATCCTTATAAATTTAAGTACCAGTAGTTCACTTAAAGTTGACAATACAGAAAGAAATCTATCACTGTAGACTTAATTTAAAAAAAGCCTATCGTAGAAGAACCACCGATTTTTTTAAAAATAAGACATAATGTCTGTTCATTGATCGCTAAAAACATCTCGTTCTGCTACGAGGAAAAAAAAAGAAAGAAGAATGCAATTTGTAGCCTTGCAGACAAATCTCCCTTGCTCATGCTATTGTGTACTTTCATGGCGCTGATGCCAACATAACAGATGATAACTGGGTAGGAGAGAAAAGCCATACCAAAGAATTCTCTGTAGGTTGCTCCAAAAATAATACCTGCTATTTATTTCCATAGAAACTACAATAGATACAGTGAGCGCAATAGCGCTATATGATTGAACAAATTCTCACCTGCAGAACATAATTTTAGAGCATAGTCACCAACATTACTATGCATTTTTCTGCACATGTAAAAACTTGCACTAGCGGAGGTGACACCCCCTGTTGCTGTCACCACGACTGAAACACAACACCCATCACCTCACTGTGCTCACATCCACTGTTTGGTCTCCATCAACAGTCAGCAGGCATCAACAAATATCAACAGGTGCCAGTTTTTACTCATGAAAGAATCCAGTGACACACCTTTCTTTCTTACACACGTCCATGTCAGATGCCATTGTGTCAGACTGTCTCTCTGCTGCCATCTGCCACATGGCAACAAAATGTAACGAAATATTGATGAGAAAGTTTGATCTCTACTGTCGTACTGTCAACATCCATCCCTGATTTTGTGGGCTGACATAATAAAACAGGAGGCATTATTTTCAGAGCAGTCCTCACATAACAGCTTTAGACCAATTTTTGACTGGTTCAGAATTTTCTTCAAATATTCAGAATAGCAGATGATGAGGTTATTAATTGGGCAGATTCTGAATAACTATAGAATACTGCAGTGTTCAGAAAGAAGGACAGAAAGACAAATACAGTATGAGACACAATAAGAAGTTTACAAAAGAGTTTGATTTTTTGCATTTCTGGAAATGGCTGTTATTTACTCAATAAAGTCATATAAAAAACCTCATTATAGGATCTCTGTCTATTATTTTGAAAAACATAATGCGATAAGACCTATTAATCAGTGTTTTCAACAAATAATTAGTGAGTAGAATGTACTCAGGGTTAGTATATTTTTCTCCCATACATATCAGTGAAAGATGTAAATGTATAAGGATATTTTTCATATATCCATGGCACCTATTTAGTTATTGAAATTAGTGAGAAAATGCATGTTTTAAAGCAAGATTTGTCCCAGAATGTTACTTGTAATTGTCCTACTTTGACGTTAGAATACTGTTTTATATTCTATTATATATATGCTATATTCGATTTGTGCTGAATAATAAGCTTCAGTATTAGTTTTGAAACTTCTCAGATACTTTGAATATCAAAAATTGCAGATAAAGTATTATTCTGTATGATCTGACCTATTTTTCAGTTACCAAAGGAACTGCTATTCAGTACTACGTGAATGATAGGTTCCTGCATTGCCAATATTTTTCCATTTGTGCTAAAGTCGAGATGGAAATACAATGAACACGTACATTTTTTAGGCGCTACTCCCTTTTGTCTTTATCAATAGATTCTTTCTATTCTGTGTACATTGATAAATTTGAAAAAGTTCTTCACTTCTTCTTTGCACTACTTTCATTTAGGCTGTATCAAACTCAATTGTAGTCATATGTGAGTTGACAATTTTATCTTAGTTCAAAACCATTCCCCAAGTGGATCTATAATTACATTAATATATCACACCTATTAAACCACCCTAAACGTACAAATATAGACTACATTAGTCATAGAAGGGAGATGCCATAACCTAAATGCCCCTAAATCAACAACTTACCTTAAATTGGAAATTGTGAATAATTTTCTGACTTTTGCAGTTAAGATTACAGCATTGATTTCATTTTCGAGGCCAACTTCCTTGGATCTCAGTAATAAGAAGATGGTATTAATAAAGTGCTCTACCTCTTTTCCTTTGGATGACTTTCTGTAGGATAATTTAATTAATGACTACAATGTAAAAGTCTGTATAATTTGTTTGACTTTTTAATTAGTTTTTCTCACAGCCTCCCATAATGCTCTTTTACCACAGCTATGTACTGGAATTACACTTCTTAACAATGATTCATAGCTGATTAAGTGGTCCAGTCTGTTTCTACAGAGAAAAAGTTAAATAAAGAAGTAGTGAAGTACATAAAATGCATTCTAGTTACTTAAAGGTTATTTATGGCAATACAGAGTACTTGGAACACTGTTTTTTATAGTATGTTCTGTTCTATTCAGTAGCAGCAGTGCATTTTTGGCTTTATGCTTTTTATTTCCAAAATCCTATTCCGTTTTTCACTGGTAGCCACCCCACTGAGCTTTGAGTTGCTCATGACTACTTCCTGTATGACATCTGATGGGCTGCACTGGTGTAGAGGTGGTTGGATAAGCTGACCCTGATATCTGGGTGAGGAGAGAGGCAAGAGGGCTGTGGATATGAAATCTGGATTCTGTTACTGGCCCCTGTGGGTCACTACAGATTTGGTGACATTATCACCTCTCTCCAACTGCAGCAGCCCAGCTCCTCACAGTCACACGAGTGGGACCTGTGTCTTGGGGTCTCACTACTGCACAACGCTTTTAGTAGGTGGCATGTAGGGTGAAAAAGGCTGACTACCTCTATGTCAGAAGAATAATGCATGGAAAAAAAAATGTTTTCTATAAGAAACAGTGAAATTATTCATACTGAATATAGCTAGTGATATGAATCTGTCAGACTTCCTGTTACCGTCTAATAAAGGGTAAGAATTAAGAATTACTGCCCAATGTTCTTACAGAGAAGCATGTCATAATTTCAGCCTAATTTTAGTGGGAATATATGTAAATTTAAAGACATTTAATCTCATGTCAAATAACACTATCACACTAACTATAGGATTAAGTCCGTATGTCCTACAGGTAAACATTTTTTGAAATTTCTTTGGGAAATGGAGGTTTCTCATGTTTTTATCTTTAAGATCAATGTTCTAATCTGGCCATCATAACTTTACTCTTTTGCTATTTCATAAACTGCTTTTCATAAAAAATAAAATTAAGAAAAAATTCATTTTAGGAAATGCGTATGCAGGTTTCCAAAATACCCTGATTTAAACAACCATTCACTAGCATATGTTATACTTCTCAATTGCAAGTGTTTTTTAAATTCTGTGAATTGGAATTGTACTGAATTGTTTTGCTTTATATTTGTAAAAAGTAGGATACCCTGTAAGGCAGGGAAGAAATTCGTTTTTATCAGGTTAGTCACACACAGCAATAGAAACCATTTTGGAACTTGATGACATGGAGATCTTATTTTTTTCCATGATATGCCAGGATTTGCAAGGGCAGGTAGATACAATCCTTCTGTCCAACCCCTTTCTTGCTTAGGTAATGGATATCATTAAGTTTAATATATCCCACAGAATGTGAGCAATGACAGAGAAACTGCTGGCAGTGTTCTGCAAGTTTGCATAGACATAAAGATGAGAAAAATGATGCTGGAATTCTATCTGAAGAGTTTCTGCATCTCATGGTATTTCAGTTAGTTGAAAGTTCACTCGTCAGTTTTTTCACTTAGGTATAAAAATGCTTTTTGAGAAATGCAAAAAGGATAAATATAGAATGAACACAGAAAACTGCCACTAGATTTTTTTTTCCTTGCTTTTCTATAGCTTTTGTAAACTGGAATATTATTTAGTGTTTTTCTCACCAGATTGCAGTACTGAATATAGCAGTGGAAGAAATTCCAGTCTAGTTCCTCCAGTTTTTCACTGCCGATAAGAAGATATAGTACAAATAAATTGTTTTGCTGCTGTGAAATGGCAAAACAGCACAACAAAGTGTTATATTAGCCTTGGGCATGGTTGCTGACAGGATAGCTAGTATCACAGTCTGATAGACTGGTTTCTTCAACTTTGGAGGTGTGCCTGTAAAAATAACACTGGAGCTAAATAGACAGATCTGAAGATAGAAGATTATCAAGTGTTTATACACTGAAGTGTTCTATTTCAGTAGTATAAAATTTTCAGACATAAACTGCTTTCCTTTACTTGATGTAGAAGCAAAAATATAATGGAAGTCAAGCTTTTAAATTTGAAGCGAGCATCTCTCTTTATACCTTCACCCTGACTGTTCCTCACATTCAGAACACTCGGAGCTGCTAAGCAATATGTCCATGCGCCTGCATGTAAGAGCACACTGCTTCTTTTAGAAGAGAAAACACATGCGTCTTCACACTGGGAGTTGCTATATGTTACTGAGAGAGTCATCAGACAGAACTGGTCTTGATGTTTTTTTGGTCGATTTTCCTCTCATGAAAACAATGATTATCAAAACTGATTTTCCTTTCATTTTATTTTCATGACAATAAATCATTAGGAAAGCTTCTTTCTGTTCCAAGATAAAACTTACAGTGAAGTAGAATGAGACACTAATAAGCTAATGATAAGTAAGATATTTCAACAACAGGAGACCCAGACACTAAGCCTAATCTCTGCATAATGCTGAGCAGGAATACAATCACCATATCAAGCACTTCCAACATCCAAATAATTAGGTCTTTCTCTGCTATTTACTCATACCACAGTTCCTTGCCTTGCCTTGCCTTGCCTTGCCTTGCCTTGCCTTGCCTTGCCTTGCCTTGCCTTGCCTTGCCTTCCCTTCCCTTCCCTTCCCTTCCCTTCCCTTCCCTTCCCTTCCCTTCCCTTCCCTTCCCTTCCCTTCCCTTCCCTTCCCTTCCCTTCCCTTCCCTTCCCTTCCCTTCCCTTCCCTTCCCTTCCCTTCCCTTCCCTTCCCTTCCCTTCCCTTCCCTTCCCTTCCCTTCCCTTCCCTTCCCTTCCCTTCCCTTCCCTTCCCTTCCCTTCCCTTCCCTTCCCTTCCCTTCCCTTCCCTTCCCTTCCCTTCCCTTCCCTTCCCTTCCCTTCCCTTCCCTTCCCTTCCCTCCCCTCCCCTCCCCTCCCCTCCCCTCCCCTCCCCTCCCCTCCCCTCCCCTCCCCTCCCCTGAGCACATCTGAATGCTGCAATGCTTTTATGAAGTTGGCTGTGCTTGTTCTTCACATGCAATGCTGTAAAACAAAGCAAGTTCTCCTGAGCACATTGGGATTTGCCTTGATTCCTCACAGTATCACAGCTATCTGCTGTGAATTCAAAATCTTCCTCAGTTTCCACATGTGCTTCACACAAGTGTACCTACAACATGTGGTAAAGGCAGTGGAGTGAGGCCCCCCTGTATATAATGTTTTCTGGCAACAGAAATAAGATCAGGTACAGCCTCTGGGAAGTGATCAGTTCATTTAAAGCTGTAGCTTGAGGGGATGATTCTAATAGACTGCTGCTGATGCTACGGACTTCATGTCTTTCCCACTTTCCCTACAGCTCTAAAAACCAGTAAGTTGAACATGGCTTTATCTTGATTTCTCTGGAGGCGATGCAGCACTAATGAGCTGTAAATGAATCTTAACAGATTGCTGTCTGCAGAATTGTTTCGTGTAAGGGAAGACCAGTGAAATTAAGCAGTACAAAAGATATTAATGAGTAGAGATAAAGAATAAATTGGATTAAAATAAATTTAATATTTGCTTTTGACTTCTTCCTACTCTGATTTTGAGCATGTCTCCTGTGCTGTTGTGGTACTGTACAAGAGAGCAGATCAGGTACTGAGAAACAGGCTGGTGGATGTTCAGATGTGCTCCAGATCTCTGCCTGCTTCCAGTCAAGCTCTTGGAACAGGTGGCTTGAAGACCGGTGTGTCAGTGTGACACTCATCCAGGGAGATGCTTGAATCGCAAGCTGCTTCAGACTGGGGAAAAAGATCTTTGCTTTGATGAGGAAATTGTCAAAATTCATGTTTCATTAGTGTTTCCTAAGGTTCTTTGGAAGTGAACAACACTTTAATTAAAGGCTGACGTAAACACGTTTCTACACAGTCTTTCTCTGCAGCGCTTTATCACATTAAAATTGATCAAAATTGTTGCCTTGGGCTGTCTTCAACAGATATACATCTGGAACACCATTTGTGCAAGCTGCTGATGAGCAGGCTGCACACGCTGTGTTCATAGCACAGTTCTGCTGCCTTCCTATGTAGACAGATTCACCTGGCTGGGAGATGAGATCCAAGTCTTTTCTATTTGATTAATCCCTTTCTTCTTTGATGTGATGTGTTAAAAATTATAACATGCCCCTGTTTGGGTGCATAATTACTTCATCATCACAGTAGTATGGGAGTACAAGCAAGAAAGATTGGGAATAGGACTGAGACTTAAAAAAAAATATCCATTTTTCACATTTGAAGAAAGTTTGAGGCAGGACAGGACACAGTGTGTTCTGATTAATGTTGACCTTTTGATAATTTTGTCCAAGTGTTTTTGGCATCTTTCTGCTCTTCATATATACTTAGCATTTTTCCAGAAGTCTAAAAATAAATCATACTGGAAACTGTTTTATTTTCATTCCTCATGTAATAAGGATTGGAATTTCATTCCTGAAACTCTGACACAGACTTAAGACCAAGCAACCTATTCCTGTGACCTCTGCTGGTCACTCATTATGCAGTTATCAGTATGTAACTAAGCTGTGTGTGGCAACTAGACTACATCTCATGACGTGAAAAAAAATCAAATATGTTTCAAAATGAGAAAAATGTGTGTTTTCCACTGTGTAGAAGTTACTGGAAGAATCACGTTGAGTCTCTTTGTTGCTTTACTCACTCTCTTTATTTAAGACACTGCAAAACTAAAGACAGTGAACAACTGTTTTGCCCTTTTTCAGCCTCTCTTCATTTTTGTGACTGGTTACTCTTCAGAGAACTGTAAGCAGTGTCCTTCCTTATAACAGCTATGAGCCTCCTCACCTGCTCAAGGAGGACGTGGCTGAAGCTTTTTCCTTACATAGACGGTTATTGTTCCAACTCCCTTGTCAGCTTCATCAATTCCTTGGCAGTGAGAGGTCCATGAACGCTGCATTAAGATGTCAGTGTATGCAGGATGCCAGGGAAGCGGCTTTCCGAATCACATTGCCATTCCAATGCCAAGTGCATGATTTTAATGGCAAGGCTGCCACATGTGCTCTAGCCATTATTCTCTGCAGTTGCTTCTGCTGTGTACGAGACTTCTGAAGGTACTTTGTGATGGTGTGCCACACAGTGTATTTGAAGTCCCTGTTTTGGCTGCTCATGAGTATTTTTTTGGCAGTGCTGACTTTTCTGCTAATGACTACCAGTGGCGTTCACCTTAGTGAGGAAATAGTCTTCTGCATGAGAATTTCATTGCATTTGCTTTGCAGTTTACTCTGTCTGTCTTCTGTGTGCTGACTACAATTCTCTTCCCCACAAATAGGAGCAGAAGAAAATGACATGTTTTTAAAGGAACTGCTAGCTTTATCTTAGTCACCAATTTCCTTTTCAGAATATTCTTTTCACATTAGTGATGCCTCTGGGGGGTTAATGGATATTCTAATTACGTTGCACTTCATGTAGCATTCTTCTTCTGAGAAACTAAAATATTTTGGTTTCGAAAAACACAACAACTTTTGCTTGTTTAATGAAGTAACAGCCACACACCAAATTAAATCTCTGCTGCATTCCAGCAATCAGAGATGCTGACATGTGCAGAACTTCAGGAGCTAGGCAGCTCCTTCTTTCATGAATTCTTTTGCTGAATATGGGCTTCACATAAGGAAGAGATTTTCCACTTCCAACACATATTTTTTTTCTTCCTTTGGGAAATTCAACTGCAGTACTTTTAATTTGAAGAAAAATCCAACTTTTTTGTACATTCTTTTATTTGCAATGGACTATATGTGGTTTAACCAGAAAGATACGTGATTACCAATACCTTCTGTAACAACTGTTGAACAGAAAGCCCAAAAGGTGTTAGAAACACTTCTCTTTTTCTCAGACTTTGCAGTGTTTCTGCAGTGGCAGAGTGTTCATACCATGAACCAGAGTGCAGAATATTTGGTTGATTCTGTATCATGACTCTTATAAAACCTCACTTCTGTTGCAAAGGTGTGGAGCTAGGAGCTTATATTAAGAAGCTAGGGCTGTCATTCAAGCAAAAAATAAAAACATAGTGAAATGTTTCAAATTAATTCCAGAATTAATGTGCTTTTTTGTTGTGTTGGCTGCTTATGCAAAAATTAGTTTAAGAAAATTGTCTTTCAGCTTTAGAAAGGATTTTCTAGCTTAGTGGAATAAATATTCATCCAAACTGCAACCATTTGGAAGTTATGATCTTTGCTGGCTGCTGATGGATTCAAAGAAACAAAAATATTCTTCCATTTTCTTTCTCAACAATAATTTATTCACAAAATTTTTATCAGACAGCTGGAGGTGCCTCTGTTAGCACTCAGCATTTTTGATAACAACAGAAAGTTGCAACAGATCAGTATAATAAAAAACATACGGCAGCCTTTGTCATATCTGTTAAAATGGAAAGAGAGCTGAATTGCTTTGTTGTAAAGCAATTCCTCGCTCCTGTTGAACACTTCCCTGAACAAAATCCTTTCTCAGCAGCCTTTCTGAAGGGGTAAATTGGTAAGGTGTCTGGGACATCAACAGATGCGCCAGCTATGGGCAAAGGGCAGAAGAGGTGTTGCGGGGGTGGTGGAGGAGCACTTGTAGTATCTGCCCTGCCTGGCAGCAGTGCCTCTGTCGAGTTCAGCCATGCTTGCAGGGCAGATGGGCAGCACAGTCTCAGTCTAAGAGAAAGGCTTTCAGGGCCAAACCTCTCACTTAAACTCCAGTCAGTTCAGAAAGTTTTGGTCTGATTTGGTCTCAGTAGGGCGTTCCCACTTACAGAGATCTTCCAAGAAGATTTTGTGTTCCTCAGAATAGCACAGTACAGTGCACTAATATTAGAAGTGCCAAAATCACTTTAGGGATGAACACGGTCCATGTAGGAAAGTCAGCTGCATCATGACCTCAATCCAGTAAAGTACTTAAGAAATGAGCTTCACTTTAAATATGAGTTATTCCCGTTGATTTGAAATGGAACACACTTACAATGCTGATGTGTGTCCTATAAAAATATTAAAATTAACTTCGAAATAATTTAATTTGATTCGAAGCGCAATTAATTAATTTAAACTTTTGGAAAGAATTCGGTGTTTTTGCTTGAGGCAACATCAGCAACCCTGTATGGTAGAAATCATTTGCTTTTCCCTGCTACTGCAGCCAACAACCTTCATGTAGCAAGTCCTGTTGATACGGAAACTGAGAGGAAGAGGTGGGAAGGCCCTACACATGGAAAATATGAAGGAGAAGAGTTAAAGCATCCTTTATTCTTAGGAAGGTTACATTGTTTCAGTATGGTTTTGAAAAGGGTAAGGTAAGGGTTTTGAAATAACAAAATAATAAATACCATAAAATGGCATGTACATGGCAGTTACCCTACACACCTGAGTGTAGGTGTTCCATTAAAAAATGCAATAACTATTATGTGGCTGTTGAAGGAGGAGATGATTTGGTGATGTTGTGGGGAGCTGAGAAGTATCTAGGGAGGTTCTGAAGACACGCATTTCTTTGCTGTTTGGCTTCTCTGGTATGAAAGGAATGTAGTTTCTGTTTTGGAGGACAAAGACTAGCCAGTGGATTATTATTCATTCTCAAGTTGGAAAGTGATAGTTTAAAATTAGTTTATTGCTCATAGGGGAGTTGGGTCACCAAACAATATTTGTGCAAGAACTGCAAAAATAAACATTTACAGTTTACAAAATCATGTGCCCTGTGATGGACTTTTAAGCTAATGTCATTGCTCTGATTAATTTTACTTTTAAGCTAATGTCATTGCTCTAATTAATTTTACTTTATCTTCTTATTGCAGATATGTCTTCTCCTACAATGAAGAAACCTGAAAAGCCTTTGTTTAGTCCTACTTCTCCCCAGGATTCTTCACCAAGACTGAGCACTTTTCCCCAGCATCACCACCCAGGAATCCCAGGAGTTGCACAGAGTGGTGAGGACTACAGAGGTGGAAGAAATTCCTCCCTATTTGTCTTCTGATCTTTCCTACTTTGTGATAATGATGCATTTTACAGAATTATGTAGACACCTAATGCCATTTATATTACTGTGGGGACAGGAACAGAACTGAGTATGTTGCAGAGGTTGTGGTAACCTTGCAGAGACTTGCGGTAGTTCAGGTAGTATGGAAAGAATTTAGGATTAGCTCTAAATTGAATAAAGAAAGTGACAGAGGAAAAATTCTCTCTGTTTTTCCTCCTTCTACTTTTATCATTATTATTATTATTATTATTGTAATTATTATTATTATTATTTCTGTGAGTGTATTGCATTTAGATACCAGAATAGTTAGGATTGCATACAAAAGAGAATTCACCATTATGTTCATTACATGAAATAACTGCCATGCTTCTTTTGAATTCTCTGTGATAAATGATTATCAGCTTTTTTTTTTTTTTTTTTTTTTTTTGAGTTCCATAGTAAATCCGCACTAGAACTTCATTTGAAGTGTGAAGGAACTGTAAGGGGATTGTATGTTATATTGTGGTCCTAATAGGAAAGACAGGGAAATTCCATCACCAGGGTCTATTTAAGTTGAGAGCTGAGAGTTACTCTGATTCTCCAGATGAGAACACAGTACACAGAAGTCTTCCCTCAGTGACTCATCACCTCTCCTTATACACTGCATAGAAAGGGTTTAATTTCTTGAGCAAAGCTGGATGTTTTGAAGAGTGAAGCAAATCTGAGCACACCCTTTTTTTTAACATGCAGTTCTACTTTGAGAAGTTTCTCTTTTGTGATTTCCCTATGATGTGGAGGTTTTATCCTTCATCTTACATGCAAGAACTACATTCCCCTTAACATCTTCTTACTGTATTGTGAAAGGAAGCCTGAACTCATTCTGGTCTTTGTGGATTTCCACCGTACTCAGTCACAATGGAGATGGAATGGATGTTTTCCTACTCACTTGAGTTTGTTTTGCAGAGTTCCCATGACAGAGCAGTAAATAATGTTTTATAAGTTAACTGAATTGGTGGAGCAGTGATTAAAAGAAATCATTCTCAGAAGTTTCTATAAATATTTTTGACCCCACTCTTATGTGTTGACACATTTGCTTTTAGTGTATAATTTTTAGGTGTATGTGTTTGAATAGCAAGATATAATTGTAACCTAATTCCATAGTTCAGCTATTTACTCACTGGGAGATCTGATTGCTATCTGTACAGCATATTCTTTTTTGTCAGTAAGCAATGTTTTGGGGATTTGCAAGGTTTTGATTACAAAGTACAGCAATTTTGGAACATTTCTAGCAAGGGCAAACTTCCATTTGGTCTCAGCTCAAAAATAGAAATCCACTTCAAAATTAAGCTGGAAAAAAACAAAGACATCGCAGATAGCCCAGTAGAGCACTGTTGTTGTGCTTGTGCTGATATAGTACAGAAATGTGATGTGATGATAGTCGTGAACAGTTTGCAAAATACCGTGCTTACACAGATCAGATTTTGCACCGTCCCATTAAGGAAAATGAGCTCAGCACTGTCTTTTCTTTACTTTCACTGAAGTCAGCACCTCCTTTAAACAAGCCACATATAGGTGCCCACCAGCTGTGTAGCAAGGGGCAAGGCGAGTGTCTGTGCAGCCCGGGAGAGGAACGCTCTCCACTTCCAGCCGGATGAGGCAGGCATGGCAGGACATACTGTACATTCCTTTCACTATGAAAACACTGCTGGTTGTTTAGACGTGACATACAGTCTATAGATAGAGAAGTATGTGTTTGTAAGGGCTGGGAAGAAAGGGAATGTAAAGCAAAACATGTACAGTGTAGAACCCTTTTTTTTTTTTTTTTTTTTTTGCCAGAGATATTTTTATAGGATGGACTGGTTTCCCAGGCCCTGAAGTTGAATGTTCATTAGCATTTTCAAAAAGGTCAGCTAATTATTCATGGCTTTATTACTGAATAGTTATTACCCATCCCCACATGAAGCAGGTAGAGTGCGATACAGTGATGAATCACTGTTTTCTTAAGACATGGTGGCTGTGTTCTCATCTGTTGAAATGATGTGAATGAAAGTGTAGGTTTTATCTATTTAGTAAAATATTTATTCTGTTTATTTAGGCTACAAATTGGAAAATTTTATATTGAAGTGTTTTATGGTAAAGAATAATTACTGCCTGAAGAAAAATAATTAAAAAAAAAAGAAGGCATAACCCACAAAATCAAAACAAGTTATTCTATTTATGAATTCAAAAGAGAAGTGCTTTCCATTGCCTGGGATGGTGTGAAGGAAGGACACGAAAGACTTCTGTAAGAATACCATGAAACAAGAATACAATGTGCAGGTTTATAACTGACTTCTTATTTTTCTTGTTGTAACACAGAGATGAAGAATTTTAGAAGAAACAACATGCAAATTAATTTTAATTTTATTTTATCTTCTCCAGTCATCTCAACTAGAACTCCACCTTCACCTTCACCATTGCCATTTCCAGCACAAGCTATTCTCCCTCCTGCCCCGTCTAGTTACTTCTCTCATCCAACGATCAGATATCCTCCCCACCTGAATCCTCAGGATACTCTGAAGAATTATGTACCTTCTTACGACCCGTCCAGTCCGCAGACTAGCCAGGTACTGTAAAACCATGCGAACCCTCCAAAAGCAATCCAGTGAGGAATGTGTATCTCTTCCAAGATGTTTATACTGATATCTCACTAGTTCTACTCTCAGAGAAAGCTGGGAGCTGGAGCACTTTTCCTTTTTGACGTGATTGAATAAAAGGAGTAAGATAGTCATATTAACTCACTGTTGCTCTGCCAAGCAAATGAGAAATGCTTGCACTGAGAGCTTTGCCAGTGCCAACACCACCAATCCCCATCCCACATCCCTCCTGCAGGCTGGGTGCTGCTGTGGCCTGAGTGTCAGGACAGAAGTGAAGCTCCTGCTGCAGGATGGAGCCAGGCATCTGCTGATACATGTGCACACATTTACACACATACACAAACATACAAGTGTATTTACAGACCAGCAAATAAAATAAAGTCCGGCAAGGTAATGCTTGCACTGCTTCATAGACACCTGACATTGCACAGATGTAAAGACATTTAGTGAGCACAGTGCAGATTCTTGGACTTGTTTTTCCTTCCTTCTGTAGGGAACATGCAGCAACGGATGAGTTTCTGACTGCTACACTCATTTAGGCTTGTCTCTGATATCGGGAATTAACGTGGTTTTCATTAGAAAAGTAATTTGTACAGGACTGTGTGCAAAACTGCTTTCCATGATAGCATCAGCACACAGCATTAACATGTGATCTGCACTATGGGATAAAGTGCAGCCGAGTCTTGATCTGTCAATGCTTGGAGTATTTCCAGTGTCAATGTAATGTAATCTTTGCAGCTTGGGCTGGTATCTGGTTTTGATGTTTTGTCTGAAATGTTCCTGTGGAGTCCTGTAGCTTGTGCACTAGCATGTGTTTGGGAGAGCCTTGGGAATGCGCTGAAGTGGCAGCAGGCAGGTTTTCCTGCTCCTAAGAATTAGGTTCCTTTGGAAGAGTTGTCTTATGAGGGTGAGGAGATTGTTGTGTTGATGGGTTTTTTCCCCACAGATAATGACAGACCTTTCAGTACGTGTTTCAGGCACAAGAGCAGTAGAACTTGAGACTGAATCAAAGTTTCTATGTTGAATAACAAATAAGGCCTCTCTGGGCTGTTCAGAAGGTCACCGTGGCTATTGTGCCCATGGGCAAATGCTCCAAACCAGCTGCATGACATTTTATGTACTAAAAAAACAACAAAAACAAACAACAATAACAACAAAAACACTGGGTTCATAAAACCAAAACTTACTTTGATGGAAAGTCTCAACAAAGTGATTTTTGTTGGTTACAGTATTAATGCAAATTAAACCAAAAAGTGAAAACGGAGTATGTCGGCTTTCGAATACAAATTGCTAACTGTGCATGAATTGAAAGTCTTTCAGTCCTATAGCATTTTTGCTGAGACTCAGCTGGGAACATTGCACGCAGGACCTGATTTCAATTTGTGTAAAATTTCCATGAATAACAAAGTCTAATTAAGACATTCATTAAAAGTCCTTAATGTTAATTCAGTGCGGAAAATCTTAAGAGTTCTATTGGATTTATTTTTTTAAATTGATGTCTTAATTAGGCACTATTACGGAAAAAATTATGCAAATTAAAATCAGGCCCTTAGTGTTATGTGTTTCTTTAATTATTCAGTGCTTGTTTTACTTACATTTTCATTTCTTATATATATTAAAAGAGCAGATTAGTTGATAATCTCAGATTGTTCAGTGTTCTGGTTTGGATCATCGCTGAAAAAGCAAAAAACTAAAAGAAGTATGTGACTTTCAGTCAGTAGACAAATGTATCATCTTTTGATTTTGATATTGGGAACTGTATTCACTGAGTTGGAGAAGCATTTTCAACTCTTTGCCCAAGAACAGTTTTACTCTTTTACCTTATCAGTAGTTAAATGACTGATCTTAAAAGCTTAAAAGACAAAATTTTACTCTGCTGATCCTTTCAGAGCTGTAGTGAACTGAAAACATTTCCTACTCTTGTGCTGTGGCACCGTAGGGAGTAAAGGACAAATTGGCTTCAATTTACTACTCTGTCACCTTTCATAACCTTTATATTAAGCTAATGTTTTTCATTTCATTTGATGTTTGATTTAGTTCCTGAGAACAGGAGGCAGGATTAAACAACACCAAGTATGGGATTCCAGGCATCTGTACCAGCTATTCTCTGCAATTTATTATAATTAATCTCTATTATTACTGAAATCTCTTTTAAATTTAATTCTTTAAAGTTCACCTCTCAGATATCGCCTGTACTAGAGGAGTTGCATACTTAATCAAAATATCTCCAAATAGAACAGCTAAAGGATGGCTGTACAAAAAATAAAATAACAAGAACACTTTTTCTTTTTCTTTTTCTTTTTCTTTTTTTTTTTTTTTTTTTGCTTAGGAATAGAAGCAGCCGTCTGTGAAGTTTCAGTGACAAACAGGAATTGTTCTGATACAATGGCATGCTTTGAGCCAAACCAGTTTTTCTTTCCTAAATAAAACATGGATTTTTATTCAAATAAATCTAATTATTATAAAATGCAAAAATGCATCTGTAGGAATACCACATCAAATTTAATTATACTTTCCCACCTCAAAACATATTCATTTGGATTTCAAAAGGAGAACTAGGATGATAGTTTTAATTTCAGCTTTAGAAATAGAAAGAATGGATACCCTGACAGCATTTACCTAGAATGAACTGTTCCTTCTCAACATCTTTCAGTAATACACTAATTTAGATTGTTACGACAAGCAACTGAGATGCCTTGTACTCCCCACAGCAATTTTGAGATTAATTACATTAGTGCTGCACTGATTATAGTGAGACAGTCATGCTATTCAGTGAAATACTTTTAAGTAAAATTAGTTTAAAGCTATAGAACCCCCATAGGTTTCCACTGGGGAAACAGTGGGCAATTTTCCTGACATGATGTTAAATACCCCAAATTATGTGTGATGAACAGTCAGGAAGTTCAGATAGGCCCTTTGGCTGCAGTGAAAAATGATGCAACAGTGGATGATCCTAAACAAAAGAGCCATAGCTTTAAGTTTCATGAGTATCTGTTTATTATCCCATGTTCAATCTGGAGAATAAATAAACAAACATATTGGACAGAAATGGATCTATTCAGATAAAGAACTGAACTTGCCTGTGACTGGAAATCTAAGAAGTTCCCAAGATCCTCAGAATTAATGTACTTTCCAGTAGTTAGGCAATACTGCTGAGATCTTTTTATTGTATTTATTTTAACTTTTCATCTTAGCTTACCATATTGCTGAATGAGATTTTGTGTTTGACTATGTATTCATACTATGACGGGGTCCTTCCAGTTAAATTGATACTGCTTTCTTCTCACATGCTTCATCAAAAATGAATCACTAGTTATGTGTCTCATGTGCCTACAGTATTTATCCATCTAAAGAATATTGGGGTCTTCAAATCCACTCCAGACTTTGAGTGCATTTCCTTTATGAATGGTTACAGCTGAATGTTTGAATGCTTGGACAAACTCACCTTCTGTTACTTACTCATGTTCACAAACACTTAAAATGCTAAATGAGAGTGCATGAAACAATACATAGAAACAAAATCACCAGGCACAACAAAAAGGCAAATCTAATGGTTCCAAATTTAATGCTCCATCAAATTAAATAGAATCATTCCCTGATTGAGGTATGGTTAGTCACAGGAGATGAAGTCTACAAGTGAGTTGAAGGATATGGCAAGTAAAGCAAACAGTTAACGTTAATTCCACTGAAGGTGAATCCTGGCATCAGTGAGGTTTTGTTTGTTTGTTTGTTTGTTTGTTTGTTTGTTTAACTGAGCCAAGCAAACAGAGTCATACACTCTTGCAAACTCTTTGGGCTTGAATTATGAAGGGCACAGTTTACAGGTAACCTCAAGTCAGATTTTGTGATATTATCTGTGAAATGTGCTGATCTCAGCAGCATGGTAATACTGCTTCCAGTTTGAATAGGTTACTTATCTGACTCTTTTCCTCTTAAAATAATGCCTCACGTTTGTTATACTGCAGTGCAAGTGAACCTACCTACATACTGACTAAAATTCCCAGGTTATTAAAACATAATTTGTGGCAACATGGATCAGTTTGCAGCTTTATGTTTTAACAGTTTTATTTTTGTCTGAAGACAGAAATATCTGAACTGCTAGAGAAGAGCTGCTGCTGGAAGCTGGTGAGGCTTCTTGTTTTCCTCTTGTAACTGATTGGGATATTCAGTTTTTGTCCAACAAAGGATGGATACACCTTACTGGAATTCCAGGCAGATACTTTGTAATTCTTCAGTACAATAACTTTAGTAATCTGGCAGTGAAGAGGGAATTCTTTTGAGGCTTTCTTTGGGCTGGGCAAGGGGTTCCCTTTTGATTCTTAGGAGAAAAAGCAGAGTAAGCTAGCACAAATGATATGTGTGCGCACAATTTCTCTGGGATAGCCATAAACTTTATTTATTGACATTAAATAGTCTCAGCTTCTTGGGGATGCATCTTTCCATCATAATTTTTAAGAAATTATTGAAGATTAAATAAAGCAATTTATTGGTTTTAATTGTAATTGGAAGGCAGAGAGAGAGTACTAGGTCAGATTTCTGCTGACAAAGGACGTAAAGATGAAATTGCAATTCTAAATAATTATTTTGTATTTACTCATTTTTAGTTTAAGAAATATACATAAATATAAATATACAGCTAAAAGTCTCTGGATTACATAAAATGTCATTAAGTCCAAATATACCTCTTGAACATTTATCTGCAAAGAAATTTCCTTTCTCTTGCTTGTGTAACACGGCTTGTTCAGTTAAGGAAAATATCCAAGGAAAATTGAGTATTTCGTTTGACTTTATGTGTCAACAAATATTTCACATTTTATAAGCTCATGGGAAAAATTGTTATTCAGAATGAAGGATTCTTCTTTTATTTTATTTTTTTTTTAATTTATTTATTTATTTTTTTTATCTTATCCATATCTGAACAATGGATGTTAAAGCTCTGCAGCTGCTCTCAGTTTCGGCTGCACTGCGTTAAGAGAAAAGTGTTTTCTCAAATGGATGAGATTCAAAACTTTATAGATCAAAGTCAACACCCTGATTTCTTTCAGAAAGAAATACAGATATGATGTTGTCAGCCAAGAACTGGCAATAACTTGTTTTTTTTTTTCAGGAGCTAATTCCTCCAGGCAGACAGGTAGCTGCGTGTCACACCTCCTGAAGCTTTTGTGTGGGATCTCTCAGTGAGGTCTGTGCAGGATGTGCTGTAACAGTCAATTACTGAGGTATTGGAAACTCTAGTGAGATTCATCCTTAAAAAAAGTAATGAGAGGCACTATTAAAAGGCTAAATGTTTTTTTCTCTTGAGACCATAATGTCTAATAGCAGGAAAAAAAGTCTCCATAGCCTTGTTTTTGCTAAAATATCTTATGGAACTCCCCAGGTTCAACCCAAGGAGAAACTCTTACAGTGCCTTACAGTCTTAGTGGCAGTGTTTCATTTATATATATATATATAAATGCTTAGTAGAGTGTCAAGATACTGTGTTGTGTTACTCAGATAGGCAATATCTTGAGCATGTATTTTCTACCCATTTGATGAAAACAGCCCCTGTACTATCGAGCTGTCTTCCATGGAACAAATGGATGGGTACAGGTAATATAATATTAAGATGTCCTATGAAAAAAACTTCTAGCTTTGAAGAGGATTTGTTTGTATCATATTACCAAAAAAAGGTGTTAGGAAGAGGTAGAAAAACAAAAGATATTTCTTCCAATTTTATTTTACAAGCAGATTTACTGAAACATTCATCACCCCCTGTAGATTCCACAGAACACAGTAAACAAAACAGAACTATTAGTTATGAATTCCAGATGTGGCCAGTAGGCAACTCTTAAAATATTTTGTACAGTGGACCAAAATATGCAGAACTGACTCTTCTGCATTTTCATCAACAAAATGAATTCAACCAGTGGTCTCGAAACCACACTACTATAGATAGAGTTTTGTAATATTATTCACCACCACAGTATATAACATAGAACTGGAACTGTAAAGAGGATGCAGTGGTAAAGGATTTCCAAATACACCAGACCCATCGTGACAAGATTACACTTACTGGTAGATCGCTCAGCTGCAATTGGTTAACATTGATGGGAAACGCTGCTTCTCTTAATAATCTTTTGTTCAGAGGTGCAGATAGACTGCTCCCCAAGTGTAAGGTCTAGCTGGAATAACATAATTTTTATGAAGTCCCAAACTTCTTTCTGAAACACCTAACACAGTACCCTAAGTAGCTATACTAAAACATATACAAAATTTAGATAATTTCTTGTCTTTTTTTTTTTTTTAATTTTCTTTTTATTTTGTTTATTATTTCTTTGAAGATGTTTATGTTTAAGATTCTAAGGACAAATGGAATTGTTTTATTTGGAGTTTGGACTTACAATAATAAAAAATTGTTTCTTTCTAAAAACAGTTAATAAAAATGTATTGTAGTTTAAACATAAAGTACATGTTATCATTTAAGCAATTTAGTTGTTTATGTGAATTGTTGTAATACCAATCTCATTTTACCATCAGACTTGGATGTTTCATCTGCAGTTGTTGGTATTGCTGCCTTAATATGACAACACACAGATTTTTTTAATGCTAGAAATAGTGAGCTTTATGACAAAACATTGTTCAAAATTACAACTGAAAACCTACTGGTGTTTGGTAAAATCTGTGAACAGTAGTCCAAGGGGAGGATGATTGACTACTGTTTACAAATCTGTTAACAAAACCCCAGCAGCAAAACCAGCTACACTAAGTTCTGATTTTAAGAAAGTTTATATTAATATGTTACTAATTACTGTTCCGACTTCAGAGGTAAGGATTTCCTGAAATCGTGTGTAGTACAGACAATCAGATATTAACTGTCTGAGTTAAGTTTTGCTACATTTAAGACAGTCTGTGGCTCTGGGCAGTTAAATGAGCTTATCTGTGATAATTCAAGATAGTAGATATTAAAAATCTGAAAAATGTAACGCTAATCTAAAAATCAAGTTAGCCTCTAATCCAACAATAAAAAATATATGACGACATAAACTGGGGCTAAATTTGGCACTGCGTCTTCTTCTTTCTCTCATTTTCAAATACACAGCTTGTTTATCTAACACAGCTGCCTTCCTGTAATTTGCTTGAGGTTTGTGCCTCAGGCTTCATCGTTCTGTTTGTGAATCCATTGTACAGACATACTGATGCCTCAGTTGATGGTAACAGTTGATTTTTCACCTGTAATGCATTAGTCTGAAGAATCTCTTCAGGGAAAATTGGAACTAGAGACTATAATTTGTGTTTAATACAAGTGGAGAGATGTACTGTACCGCTGTTCTGTACCGCTGTTCTGTTCTGCAGAGGGAAAATGTTTTCATGCAAATGGCTTAAAAATATACTCTTTCTTTTTCTTACAATCCACCAAGAAAAAGGTTTGCTGTTTTGGACCATATGCATATGGACTAAAGCTTCCATGTGAAGCTACTGACTGGGATCCCTAGGGAACAGTAGAAGGCGATACATTGCTGTAAACTGTCCTGGATTCCAGCTGTGTCCATTTAATTAATTTGAGTCTGGCTTTGGAGACAGAGCTGCTTTCGGAAGCTAATGACACTGGCTGATTTAATCCATAAATTCCTTGGAATATTCTTTATTAGCCTATAATAAATACTGATTGTTTTAGTAAGGGAATCGCAGTTGTTTCTGAGATACATTAACATACCACATGAGCTAAGCATCCTAAGGTAGTCCTATGGTCACAGATCTATGACTCCAGTAGCAAGCTACCAATTGCAATGGAGATCTCCAGCAGGCTGCATGGATAGCTCAGTAGCAGGGAGGAGAGTGGGCTTACTGCTGCAGCAGGACTCTAAGAAGCATGACAATGGTTCAATCTGAAGCAGAAAGCAAGCTAGGTAAATCTTAGAAGTTTTCTGAATTTACGTTAGTTAAAGTTTTCTTTTTCTTCTAAAGCAGGTAGAGTCAGATTTATGGTCACTAAGACGCCTGTTTTTTCTCAAGAAGATACTGAGTATATATTCATTTACATCATTTTCATGTAAGAGTAAGAGAGATCTATTTAACTACAAAGTTTCACCCAGTGAATAAAAGTCTTGATAACATACGAGTTATTTGGGTAAATGTGAAAGTATTGTCATTCCTTTTCTTTGAATCAGTGCTATTTTCTTATTCTGAAGGTACTTTGACAGCTGATTCTCTTTCACCTACTTGTTACTAAAATCCTAGTAGTAAGTTTTCAGTTTAAGCTACTGGGGATGTTAATGAAAAGTGATAAATATCCAGTGATAAATATCCAGTGATAAATATAAATGCCCAGTTATTAAAATTACAAGATCTTGGAACAGCATGGCTGCTTGGCCCAACCTCTTCCCTCCCAACATACAGTTGTGTTTAGGAAGTGACTTGTTTACATTTGACAATAGTGGGAGAACTTTAATTTGGGTGTAGTTTGTTGGCCCTTTTTCAGCAATACTCATTTGGGCTTTTACATTCCATTCTAAGATTTGTGATTTTAGAGGGACAAGTAATCTGATAGCTGCTCAATATTCTTGTGAATACCAGATTGGTCTCCACTTGTACTTACATTTTCTAGTTTTGTTTTAGATTTCCTAAAGAATGAAGCTCTCTGTCTCCACTGGGGGCATCTGCAGAGTCTCATAGATCATAACGCCAGGAAGTTTTTCCTGTAATTCATTTTAGATTTCCTCCTTCTCTATTTCATTCCATTACCCCTGGTTTATACTCCCTGTACTTTCCAAATATTTCCTTCCTCTTCTGTTTGTTTATGCTCTACACATACTTGCAGAAATAATTTCAGCCCATGGTTATTATTTTACAACTAAATCATATTCACCTCTTTTAACCTTCCATTGTATCAGTTGAATCAGGTCTTTTATCAGTCCATTTGTTTCACTGAGTTATTTCACATTTTAGAATATCCTTTCAGTAATAATATTCTCATTAGATTTTATTTTATGTGACTGTATTTTAAAATACCTGCAATTCACAGAGCACAGAATCAGCTTAAAAGTTGTCAGCCACTCTTGACTACATTACTTGCTGATTTCTGCTGCAAGATATTTACAATTGGAGTGCGTACACTAATGCTGAATGTCTAAGGCATGTTTAAACATTGTGTAAATATGTACGCTTACCAATGATCACTGCCAAATTCAGATGTGCCTATGTGCAGAGAGTAGAATATTATCCTGATGACCTATGCTATAAAGTCACGTGCAGACCAACTCTTGTACATCCTTTGAATCTGTGAATGATGTGACTTTATAATGGTCTCTCAACTTGCAGACTTTCCATTACTAAATACTTCTATGAAGAGTGCTTTTTGATAATTCCATTTTTTGCAAAAAGTTATGATATTTGCAGTATAGTGAGTGTATCCCAGCCCTCTCTCCTACTCCCAAACAAGTGAATTATTAGTTAGCCTTCCAGTATGTGTAATCTGTATGGACAGTTGTGGTCAAATCTTGGTTATTCTCCAAGCCAGAGTGGTATGGCATGTGAAAGTAGAAGTTTTCCATCGTTCCTTTGCTCTTAATAGTTAGCACATCAGGGCTTATGCCTGGTCAGTTTAATCTTGTTATCATTGTACTTAGTGCAGTTCACAGCTGTGTGAATGGCAAATATGTTTTGAAACAATCTGACATATGCTGCATCCAGAAAAAAACAAAGCTCACCGAAAGGTAGTGCTACTAAATAAGTAATACTTATCTGAGGAGAGCTTTTCTGTCACATGAAAATATCTCATAGCAATTCATAGGTTTATTAAAACAGCACATTCCAGCATGCAATACTACAATGATGGGCGTTCTGGAAACCCCTATAGTAGGTGGGTACGTGCCTTAAACACAATATGTATGTTTCACAAACAATTCTTTTGGTTTTGTTTTGTAGCCTAACAGCAGTGGTCAAGTAGTAGGGAAAGTGCCTGGCCATTTTACTCCAGTTTTGGCACCCTCTCCCCATCACAGTGCGGTGCGACCTGTGACCCTGAACATGACAGATACTAAGCCCATCACTACATCCACTGAAGGTGAGGCATCTTCACCTACAGCAACCAGTAAGTATTTCTCTAGGAAACAGAAAATGTCCATCAAAGATTAAAAATACCAAATAGAGGCCAGAAAAAGGCGCCTTTTCCTACTATTTGACCAAGTGGATGCTCATCATTTACATGGAGAGCAAATATGTGATCTGACTGCAAGCTTTTCCTCTCCAAATTTCAACCGATGCATCATGTTACATGAACTAATATTTGTGACATGGCAAATAAAATGAAAAGGGAAAGCCTGCATATTTGACCACTATTCAAGAAAAAGAAAACATGACAGTTATTTTAAGGTGGACGTTGTAATGACATTGAGAAGCACACCCAGACAGCAAGGCTTCACAATGATCTACAGATGGAATTCCAAACACAGATTGGATGATTTGCTCCTCAATGGGCTTTCCTACAGAAATCAACCCTTTTTACAATGCATACTGAATCCGAGCTATGAGATTTGCATACTGATATAGGTTGTGTCAATTTTATCAAAAATAAGTGATGGGGCAAAAGAAAATTTTCATTTCTTTTCATTGTTGAAGTGGATAGTTGATCCCCTGTTCTTTTCATTTATTTAAAAAACAAAAAGCTTTGAAGTTTTATGCTCTTCTTACTATATCTTCGGGACCAGACTATTTACCCTATTTTCTTCAATGGAACTGCAGTTTTGGAAATAAGAACAAAGATATTACTAGGCAATGGGTGATTTTTTCTCTTTTTACTATTCATCTTATTTTCAGTAATGCACTGATCTTTTACTAATTCTCTGCATATCTACTGTCTTTGAACTTTTCTTTAGACTGGAGATATGTTACCAGTATTTATTAGATGAGAAGGTTTTTGGAGACACTTCTTATCAGTTTGGAAGAAACCTTATTTGTTAAAAATAAGAATCTCTTTAGGACCAATTGCATTTAACTCACTTGCTTTAGAAACATTTAGTTTTTGAACTGTGATTCAGAACTGTTGGGTTTGCATTAACTGAGACCACAAAATCCTCTTATTTTTAAAGTATACATACTACCTCAAACCACTTAATTAGAATATGAAGCAGAAACAAGCACTCAAATGCATGTGAGTGGCAAGATTTAAAGGAGTGAAAATGGTTATTCTTTTATCATAAAAATATAGTAGTAAATCTTGGACAAACTACTGCTCACCTATAAACTTATATGGATAGATTTGTGTCAGTATATTAGGTATTCTTTTAGTACAGCAGAAGGTTTCTTAAAAGAGTTTAGTGGTACAGTGTATCTGTACCTTGTCTGGCATCATACGGTGCAGTTCTTGTAGGTCTTGAGAAGAGCTGGTTTTAGAAGCAAACATGAAGTTGTTGCTGTAAATTTCTGGTATAGAATAGCTGGGAATATAACAGGTTCATACATTGTTTCAACTATTCAACATTTCATCCTCCTTCATGTTTGACATGGTTGTGAGTGGACCAAGTATCGGTCTCAGATGAGGTCAGAATCTCTAATACACATGGTAAAAAGAATAAATAAAGTGTCATATATACATTGGGATGCTTTCTGGTCTGACCACAGTAATGATTGTTAGAAGAAAGCAATCCTAACCTGTTCATTAATTGTTATCCTACTACTAAATGAAAAATTTGGATTGCATTTTGAAATTGAGTTTGCATCCAGTTTTGTTTGAAATTCATTGGAACTTTGGCTCACAAGTTGCCCTGTGAACATTAGAAAATCTCTCCTTGGATAACTGAAATAAGGCCTGTTCTTGCTTCCACAGCAGTACCTCAGCAATTTTTTTGCTTAAAGACCCAATGTCTGCCAGAATAGAGAAGAAGTAGCAATAATAAAGTGTACACATTTTATCAGAATGTGCCAGTTCTGCACAAAATAGCATACTCATGCTACCTATTCAGAGTGCTATGATTCAGAGAGCAGTGCAACTGTGTTCCTACTTGGGTAAGCCCCACTGAAACTGGTTTGATGACTGACAGAGAAAAATAAGTGAAGGAACATGGCTTGCTGGAGAAGAAAATAGCAAAAAGTTAGGGATCCTATGCTGCTGATACAAAAATTTTAAATGAATCTATACAGACTGCATTGTCAACATCAACTTACCTGCCACTGGGATTGCTAAAGTGTTTAGAGGAAAGATCGTCAGCCTGTATTTGCAATAAATCATTGATATTTTCAAAATGTGTAAGTATAAATAAAACATATGCTTGGCCAGCAAGTTTTTATTATTAGTGTGATGAGAATAAAATGATAAATGATTAACACTGCTTTTCACTCTGAAGCACAACAGCAGAATTGCTTTGATAATATTTGAAAATATTATCAAATTTATAACATTTTTAAAACCTCTGCTAATATTTGAGCAGTGCTATGATCTCCACCATAATTTCCTTCTAAGTATCTGGCTCATTTTTATGATGGTTTTCCAGGATGGTTTTTAATATAGGAAGTCTATTATTATTATTATTTTTTTAAATTACAGATATCATTTGCTTGTAATGAAAGTTGCCATGTAACTTTAGTACAAACTGAAGCATTTATTAAGTATGCCCATCTATATCCTCACTAGCATACTTTTGTACGTCTGTTCAATTTTATTAGTTCTACTTTGTCTGCCAACAAGTTTCTAGGCTGTTATGCCATGAGATGCAGTGTGGACATCTCCATATGAGGAAGTGGAGTAAGATCACTTGCCCCATTTTTTAAGCACCACCAAAAGCGATGAGAAGGTAATAGCTTTTAGAGATTGGTGACAGACCAGAGAGGAATGTGATCTACAGCTGAAGCTGAAGCTATAGCACCTGCCATCCTCTTGCTCCTCAGAAATGCTCCTCTTTAAGCTTTCGTAGCACAAAAGGAACAAATTTCCTTAAATTGTCTTGTTGGAAAAATGTTTCCTGATGCATAATGGAGCTCAATATTTAATACGATAGTTTGTAGTAAAAGTTACCTCCCATCCCATGGAACTACTAATGAGATTACACCTTTTCTCCAAAGGACTGTAAAGAGTAATTTCATGCCAAACTGGATTTTTGTTTTCAATTTTTGTTGTTCTCTTACATTTTGTGAAAGACAATGACAGCAGTAAACAACATGGACTAATATTTACTTTTTTCTCACAACATTAAAATGTTAATGATTTCACTGGTGCCTTAGACTGGGGTAATGGAAACGAGAACCAGACTTGCAATTCTTTCAAATATATATATCATTTAATTAGTTTACAAAAAAATAATATGCATTAATCTGACAAACTTTTATTTAACAAGAGTCAACACAATGATTTATGCATGCAGCTTCCATTGAAGTTTGTAGGAATTTGCACATGCCTCTGACCGTGGTCCAACTTTTCTTTTGCATTCTATTAAAGTCTAAGTGAAGGAAAAAATAGACACATCCTATATATTGCAAAATCATAACTCTGAATATCTGTACTGTACCTGCACAGGGTAATAGCTATGATAGGTTGGTATTTTTATCAATCTGTTTTGTTCTTCCTTAATCAGCCTACACAGCTTCAGGCACATCCCAAGCCAATCGATATGTGGGACTAAGCCCAAGAGACCCATCCTTCCTACACCAGCAACAGGTGGGCAAGTTTCACATAGGTGTAACAATATAGAGAAGTTTTTGCAATATTACCTTTCTACGTTCTGCCACTGTTATCTTGAAGTAGAATGGGAACTTAAAATTTTCAGTATTCATCATCTGAAGATGCAGTTTATTCAAACAAATACTGAATCACTTAAGAAACATGAATTTAGCTTATGCTTTATTTCTTGGATTTGTGTCTTCTTAAGGAACTTCTAATCATATTTATTCCAAATGCTGCATTTTTTGAGAGCTCATACATATAATCTTTAATTGGATTTTAGGAATGACAATTAGATACATAAGGAACAAATAATCATTTTAAATCAACTAAAATTAAGCAAAATTTCCAAACAGAATAGTCCAATTTACTATTTTTAAACTGTATTGTAAGCATTTTTCAGATGTTTAGGGCAACACTTCAGCATTTATTTTCTAGAAAATTAAATATTAATCCAAATTATCAAACCCAAACAACATATAACAGTTTCCAGTTTAATAAGTTTAAATTGGTCTGCAGATCTCAAATGTGATAAAAACATAGTTTTGTTCTAGTTTCTTACATCATTTATGTTTCAGGAAGCATTTTATTTTTCACATCTTGTTAATGCTGTGAATTTAATGCAAATGAAGTGGTTATCCAAACTGTGAAAATACACAGCCAAGATTAATGATAGTTTACAAACAAAATATCCACAATCAATTTCAAGGCCATGCATATACAGAAATCCTACACTGCTAATAACAGGAACAAATTCCAACACCTTAGATTATCACCATATTTTATGGTGTGTGTTTCTGTTGCTCCTGTATCTTAGCAAGAGAAGAGTTTGAAATTAGCAGCATTTAAAATGTTACAAGGAAAAAAAGTGAATGTGGCAGTAAAAATGGAGCTGTTAAATGGCCCTTGGTCTTTTCAGTGATTGCCATGATATAGCAGCTGTATGCTGCACCTGAAATTCCCTCCCTCTACCCAATCCCAGGGCAAGGTAGTGGTATGGATGCTTTAGAGGTCACTGCATGCAAAGTCCTCATAAAATCATAAAAGATGATATATAAGACAGTTGACACATTGCCAAATTATTTGTTAATCAGCAAGGTCTCCCAGGGAACACATGTATGCATTTATGAAAATCTAAAATCAAATGTTTTTTTGCCATCAGTTGTTTCACTGATGTACTGTTTTCTTTAAAGATCACTGCATTATGAAATGTGTTATAATTACCACATGATTATTTTTGAAGATACACAGTGTCATTATATATATTTTATTTGATACACTCACAGGATCTCTCTTTTTAAACAGTACATTGCTATTTCTGTATTTTTTTTCATGTGATATTTTACAGTGTATCCTTTGAAAAGTGTCTGACATCCAGTTAGACTGCAGAATTAGGTTTTTTTTCCACGTACATTTATAGACAGTTTTTTTTTCTAAAATTCACTTTTCTTAAATCTACTCCACCTTCTTCCAGGTGCACTGAAAGAGTTACAAACTTCTTCCCACATGCCTAGAAGTTGGTAGCAGTACAATTAATTTTCTGTTGGCTGAGATTATTACATGTGCATTATATAATGCTTATTTCATGCGTACTACGTATTTTAGGCTTTGTGTAGACTGAAATAAATTTGCAGATTTTAGCAGCATCTTAGGAATTTAAAAGTGAGGGCAATCATTGTTATTAGTATTCACATACACTATATCTTATACTCCTCTTCTTAGTAAAATGTGTGGCCATATGACTTAGGTAAAAGGTGAAAATAAGTCAGGTCTCAGACACAGTTCATAAAACTGTGTGAAACCACTGTTCTCCATTCTGAATTATGTTCCTTCATACTCTTGCTATATTAATTCCAAAACATCAGTTGGAGACCAGTAGATTGAAAAAAAATGTTTTATGGTTTCACTTTTGTTATGATTTCTTTATTCTTTTGTAGCTTACACAATGAATATAGGTGTAAATTTGCCTGAATGTGTTTGATGTATGTGTGTGTGAATGGTTACACACACGAATATGTAGAAAATTAGGGAATAATGTGCACTGCTTTAAACCAACTGAAAGAAGAAACTGCTTTAACAATAAAGCTTTTCTAAGTGGATAAGTGCAAGCACATAAGTACATACAAGTCGCCTTCTCCCACTTAAATCCTAAAGAGATCTCAAAGATGATGATGCCATATATGTTTTTTGCCCAGAAAGTGTGGTATAACACTGAAATTGTCAAAACTTCAATAGAGGAAAGGTTATCCTTTGTGAGGCAGGAATTAGATTGATTTACTATGTTCTTTCATTACTTTACAACAATTTAAAAGAGACCACTCTTCCTGTGACCAGTTTTAAATGCATTTGCTTTAAAACAGCTCATGATGGATGGAAAGGAAAATCAAGAGGTACATGAAATAAAGGCAATCAATCATTTTGTATTAGCTGAGAGAAATTCCAAATTAGAAAGGCAATGGTTTTAGTTCCATAGAAGTCTTTTAAGCATTCACCATACCATGTAACATACACTGACCCTTCAAGAATAAATATTGTCACCACATTTTTTACTTAATTGGAGGAGCCTTTACGGAGATTTATTTTCTCTGGTTATGAGAAATATTGGCATCTACTCTTGAACACCTTTCTGTTGTTGTTAAAAAGAACCAGGATGTAGCCTATATAAAGTACAGTAGCCACAGTATATTAAGAAGTTACATATACAGTTTGTAATGTAGTTAACACAGAGCATTTTGGCAAAGTGGAAGTTTGCTAGAACTTCTAAAAAAGGACTGATAGTATAACTACCTGGAATAATTGTATTTAGATGGAAAGTATTAAATGCAATTTTGAAAGATGTAGTGGAGGTTGGTGGCCCTGACTGATGGCAGGGGGGTTGGAGATTCATGATCCTTGAGGTCCCTTCCAACCCTGTGATTCTGTGGTTGTGTGATTCTGTGACATCTATGGGAACAGTTTGCCTTTAGTGATCTGGATACTGTGAAAGTTGGATGCATTACCTAGCATGCTGTGTTAATCAGGAAGACATTCATCTAATGAGAAGTTTTAATTCCATAGATTCTGGTGTATGTACTGGTAGGTCTTTCTGCTACCTGACTTGAAATGCCAGATATTTCTAAATGTTTGACATTAATAGTTACAAAATGATTATCCTGCTTAAGTGGCAGCTACAAATTAATATTGGTCTTAGCATTTTATCGCTATTTATGACAGCTCCCCCAAAATGTCTATTACAAATCATCAATGACCGCTTGGTTTGCTTTCCTCAATTCAGCATCAGCTTTTGAGTATTGTCAAGTGTTAATAACACAGTTGTAGGGAGAGATTCCTAGTGAGGGGAAAGGAAGTGACAGGAAGTATGAGTCAGACTTTTGGTGGTTGGGGGGGTTATTTTATGAAAGTGAATCTAGTGCTCAATGCTCATCATTTTTGCTGAGAAACATCTTAACTGAACTATGCATAGAGGAAAGTTTGGATAATCTTCACAATGGTATGTGAGCATCTTCTCCCATCCCAATCTTTCTTTGTTTTGCTCACTGTTTACCTTTTTTTCTACTGAGGATCTACAGTTCCTAAGTTAGAGGAAGAAACAACAAACTGAAGTAGTTCTGTCAGTTAGACAATAGATGCTCAGCTACAGGTTGGTGTTGTTTCTGGCTCAAAACCTAGAATGTTGCCAAAAACAGTAGTCATGGATTTTACCTGTGAATACAACATTAAGAGATGGATGGATGGATGGACTGTCAGACAAACACTTATATTTATTGAATGCACAGACAAACAGATTCACAAAAATAAGATTTCTGTGACATGTAATTAATAGCTTTTCTTTCTTTTTCATTTTAATGCACACTGGAGCCTGAGATTCATGACCGTATTTTAGAGCAGAAAATATAAACAGATTAGATATTGAGGTCTGTGAACACAATGACTTCTAAAACTTTACTGTCATGGTAAACTTTCCTAACTAATGCCAATCCAATTGTAAATGAACTGGTAAAGTCCTTCAGTCTGTGCACTGTTTAACACAATGGCATAGTTTTCACTAGAGCATGGAGTTCCTGAGTGTGGTATGCATGATGTTCACACAGCTATCACTTTTATGACTGATACATTTGCAGTGTGCAGAGTAATGAGAAACACTTCAGATCTCTAAAACGCAAAATCAGAAAGCTGCGGATTGCTTTTTGTTTCCTAGTATGAGACTGCCCTGCTCCTTTAATAGGAAGTAGTTCCTTCCGGATGTATCCTTTAGTTACTGAATCCCACAGTTCAAAATGAGATTCTCTTCATTCTGTTCGTCATTAAAGTTGTAAACTTAAATGTCTACTGAAAGCAAAGTATCTGTTTTTAAAACATTTTAGGTGAATGTTGCTTTTGCTTTCAGCAGAGAGCTGAAAGAAAGAACACAAGTGGACTCTCAATCAGAACTTCTCAGTAAAGCCAGGAAACAGGTTATCAACACTTAAGCTGGTCTTATTGTGTCCCTCATCATAATTGACAGTTTGACGTAAAACTTGGCCATATAAATACCAGGGAGGTATGTAAATGGATAAGAGGTCAGTTTTCACATATGCTTGCTGAAAAGGAAACACATTTAAAGGAAGTTTCAGCCAAAACAATGACAATATGCAAATGCTCAGCTTTATGAGCTTTTTTTGAACTAACAGAAGCTATAGCAAAATCTCACACTGCAGACTGCAAGATACTTAATTATTTTCACTAGTAATCACAGAGGATTGAAATGAATGTTAATATTTGATGGGCCACTGTTTCAATAGGAAACTACAAAACCTGCTTAAATATTACCCCTGAAATTATTCAGATGATTAAAGATTGAGCTGTTGACTGTGGAATTATAATGTAGGAATGCAGGAAGGATTTGCCTACTTAAAAGTGTGCAGAACTTGTACTTGGAAGATGCCCAGTTCAAACTGAAAAGGCAGATATAGCAAGATCTGTCTCTTGGCTCGAGCTTCATATCAGTTTGTCTCAAAGCACTGGAAAGCACTGGCAAATGCAAAATTAAAATCACTCTCCTGGTGTTTTACAGAGGGCAAAGCAGGAGTAGGGAGGTAGTGCTTGACTCCATTGCTATATGAGCCTGTGGCCCCTTTCCATGATGTTGCTGAGGTGGTAAGGGAGTTGCATTCTTTTCTGGAGAAATATTTGCAGGCCAGGTAATACAATTTTCTGCAGGCTTTGAGTTCCCTGGTACTCCACAAGTGAGGGCACATCCCAGGACTGCAGGCTCCACACACAGCTCTGCACAGTGGGGTAAGCTTAGGCTGCATGTCAGGTTTCCCTGTCTACTGCGAAGCTGGGCACACTTTTTCTCCTCAGCACACAGATCCACATTCTTTCTTCCTGCGGGGTTAAGAGAAAGAGAAGTAAAAAATCATTACTTGTATTTTGTGGATAGAAGGTGTTACTGTTGCTCGCCTGTATGAAGATGGCAAAGCTATGGGACTGAAGTGCAGGCTACTTCAGCAGGCTTCTAAGAGGGGATTTTGCCATGTCACAAGTGGCAAAATCAGGTCATTTATTTTGCATCCACAGCATATTTATGGGAAAGTTAGTCATGTTTTTCAGCATTTATTAACTGTCTCATAAGGACTATTTCTTAAGTCCTTCTCCTAAGCAATCTAAGTTTTCTCAAGCAGACTGCAACTAGTTTCCTGCCTTTCCCTTTCATATTTCCTGCTTCAAACATCTCCTACGTGGCTTATTGCGGGTGAGAGTGAATTGCCTTCTCATGTCCAGTTAACACTGTGGTATAATTCTAGAAGTCACTCAGTTTACTCTGAGGACTGTAACTGGCCAGAAAGCTTTCAGCATGCCTTTAGACAAAAGGTAGCACTCAAAATACTGTACTATAATGCCCTACATCTTCCAAAGCTAGGTACTCATGTCAGGCCTGTGTTCCCAGGCTTTCCCTACTGGGCTGTCTGGATGTCCTCCAAGGACAGTGTTCCTGCTGCTGCTGTAAGCAGACATCTTCCATCAAAAGCAGGCAGGGCTTGTTGAGGTCTTTTAAGCCCTTCCAGACCTTTTACCCAGAAAGTACTCAACAGCACGTGAGGGACGCAGATGAAGACTTTGAAAGGGATATTTCCAAATACTTCCAAATGTATATTTCTAAATCCTGGACTGATTTCTTAGACATCATAGTCTCCAGGCAGTAGTGATTTGTAAAAGGAAATTTTATGTGAGGTAGAAAAAAAACCCAACATTTTCCTGGCAGGTTAGCTTTTAAAGACAACACCGCAGCTATGTTAGCCTGCAGAGGAATGTGAAGCAATAGATTTTAACATGGGGAAAGTGATTTTAAGTGCAACTGATGCCATCCTGCTTTTCATATATTTTATTATACAATTAATACTGTATTAATTGTAATTAATTAATTAAATTGTATTAACATACAGTTATCAGGCAGACCTGCAGTGGTTTGTATTGACAGTACTACAAGGAGGCATAGCTGGCGCAACAAAAAGCACTACACTTTACACTAACTATAGATTTGATCCAACATTAATCTACATATATAGGTGCATGCAATAGGTCTATAGCACATATAAAATGTATACCTTCTATAACTATCACATCAGTATTCATATGTGTATGTGTTGATGTTGTGCTATGTATGACTATATTTAATATGATGTATGACAATACTAACTTTAATGACATAGATTTGAAAAGCTCTTTTTGGAGCTCTTACTGATAACTCTCATACATTAACTGCACATATGGAAAGTTTTCTTTCAGACAGTGAGAAAAACATCACAATTTAGTTCAGGAGCTGATTTTACTAAAATGTAATGTAAAATGCTTTCCCAGTATCACAAATGTAGTCAGGTCCCATTGAAAACTAAGTACTTGCCAGATTTTCAAGCTAGACCTAAGCGCATAAAAATTCTGTAACAGTAAGTTTAGGACATTAATATATTTTCTGCTTATTATCAGCCAAATATCATTTATTCATAGATTTCATATTTTGTGAAAGAAGAAAAGATCATTTTTTAAATCTTTCAGTCTTTTATTTCAGTGGGAAGTGAGTTATTATAATTAAGCTATAAGCTTTTAAAATATTCTTAAAGAGCTATAGTGAGAGTACTGCTCTCAAGTATCCAAACCAATCAAGTAATCAAACCAATGTTTTACTATATCCTCCATATTAAAATTTGGTTTACAATACTGTTTTGTATAATTAATAAACCAAATATTTACTTCGCCCTTTTTTAAAATGTGTTTAATGTATTATTCACAGTTAACGCTAGCAAACTTTTTCAATGCATATTTCCTTTTCTGTTTAATTTCATGTGGTTTAGTCATGCATTTAATGGCCTTTAGGAGGTCCCTTGGAGTTCTCTAGATAACAAACAAGAAACAATCCCTAAGAAAATATCAGAGACTAACGTTTCCATTTCTCAGACCTTAACAGCAGGAAACTTATGAGTCTATCAGCTAGACAGGATCAGGTTTGCAATACTGTCTTGTCCTTAGCATTTGTATTTTTCAGGAAAAGATTGCAAGTAAATTTGCTCCTGTGAAAATACTGTAGTTTCTCTGCTTGTGCTTTCTGAAGATCAAATATGAATAGAGAAAGCTGAAATTAAAATAATTAGATTCAGTAACAACATTATCTTCAATTCAGAGTTCTGTATTGTATGTAATAACGGTTTATAATATCGCATAACTATACAGGGGTCAAAATATGTGTTTTCTTTGCAAGCTAGATAAGTTCACTTTCTTAAACATAAAAATAAGTCGTATATCTTTTCAATAAATCTGCTAACACTATGGAGCAGCTGTTAAACAAGCAGAGCTATTGAGGGTTGCTTGAAAAGTCCGTGAAGGCAGAACTGATGATTTGAGGATCTGGGAAGAATTTGCTTCAGATTACATTTAGTACATTCTTCATTATACCAAAAAACAATAGAATATTTTTAATGCTGTTATTCTGAGCCTAAAACAAGATTAGATTATTTTATCACCTCTTACTAAGTAAAATTGCTCTGAGTAACACTAAATTAATAAACTTCAGTTACAAAATACCTTTACCCTTCTTAAATAGCAAGATAAGGACATACAGATTGTTTAATTTGGACAATATTTCTATAAATTGCATGTTTTCTATGTTTCACAAAATGCATGCTACATGATATTGACTACATTAGACCTTAATACATGATTTAGAGCATTGCTTAGAGAAAACAGCATTTTTATTTTCTTTCTTAAAATATTTCACTATTGAATATTAACATTTCCTTTTATTCCAGCTCAGTTTGTAATCTAATAATGGCTAATTGTTTTGTGCTAAACACTAGTTACTCTTTTATGCTTTATTAATAGAGAAGCATATTAAAGTAGCATTATCTTAAGCAAATCTGTAGGCATTTATTTTTCAGAATAAGTTATTTTTGTTTGGTTGGTTGTTTCTTTTGTTTCTTTTTTTTGTTTTTATTTTTGTTTTTTCTTCTTTTTTTTTTTTTAATATTCTTCTTGAGAAAATAAGGCATTTGCCATGTACAATACTATTTTGCATGCATTCATTTAAATACTAAAAACTGTAGTACTGCTCGATCCATATCTGACTGCTAGGTTTCAATTGACAGCTGAGGATTTGTGACTGGACCATGAATCAAAACGGCAGGCATTTATACCCCAGTGCCAGTGAGGATACATTGGGAATTACTTGGCAAAGGTAACATTTTAATTATTTCCACCCCTACACCACATAAAAAAAATTTACATTGAGCTATAGTATCTGTTTTACTAGGCTGCCAGTGGAATATGTGACAGCATCTGATGAAAATTTGTTTAACGTTTCTGCAGTACACGTTTAGGTTATCTTCAATATGAACTGAATTTAGGACAAATTTAATAATCATCTAGAGTGATGATGCTGTGCTATCAGATGCAAAAGGTTTACAGATTTAAGGGAATACTTAATACTGATTTCAGGCTTTAACAGTGAAAATGTCATTTGCATAATTAAGGGACTTATTTGGGGGGACTTAGTGGTTAATGCTAAGAAAATGGTGCTCTGAGTGGTACAGACACCAATAATAATAAATGTCTGATATGGTGGTGGTTTTGGACAATGAATAACCATACTATTAATAGAGATTTTTATGACTAATCAGCTGGTTTAGATTTAGGTCACTAACACGTAAATGAAGGTAAGATATAACCTTATTTCTAAATAAAATCCCCAAATAATTAGGAATGATTTCCACAAATTAAAGGTTATTTACGTATGCAAGAACAAACAAGCAAAATGCCCATAAAAAGAAGCCCGCACACAAACTTTCTCCTGGGGAAAAAAGAAGGCCCCTCCCAGCCACGACTTCTGGGACATAAATCAATTACTCATTATTATTCTTTACATCTGATGATATATGATGAATGATGATAACAGTAGGGATGTGTTTATCTAAATAGATGTGTAAACAAATCAGCATAATTGTGATACATCTGCTTTTCAGCTCTTTCATGTGCAGAATTATCCACAGATATTGGTGGGGGGTATAGATATAAAGCATGCAGGTTGGGAGCCTGTGAAATGATGTATTATCTACTCACTCAAGACAATTTTAAATACTTCTTAGATGTTTGTGTGCATATGACAGTATAGGTCATTCTGGATAGTCTGTGTGTATGTTAGTACGAGTGTGTTTGTGTAAAATCTTTCTTTACAAAAATGATTTCAGATATACTGCATTATACATTATATGGAATTTCTAGATTTTTTTTTGATTTTTTGAGTGTCCACTTGGAATATTAATGACAAAATTTGAAAAATGATTGCTCTTAACAAAACTGAAGTTTAAGTGCCTTAAACATTGTTGCTTTACTTTGTATTTCTACATTTTTTTCTGAAATAATATTTATCTAGAAAAAACTGTCGTGCAAAAGCAAAGTGTAATCATGTCTTCCAGTATACAAGGTTACTCTGAAAGTAATGCCTCGTATTTTATTATGTTGGCCCACGACATCAGAGGTGGATGTTGGTGATATGGCAGTAGAGGCTGAACCTTCCCACCAATATTCCATTACATTTTGTTGCTGTGTGACAGATGGCAGCATCTGACAGAACAGCGTCTGACATGGAAGCGAGTATAAAGCAAGGTTTGGAACTGAATTCTTCCATGTTGAAAAAATGGCACCCACTGACATTCACTGATGCTTTCTGAACGTTGATGCAGACCGAACAGTGTATGTGAGCATAGTGAGGTGGTGTGTGGTGTGTTGCAGCAGTGACAACAGTGTTGTGAAAGACAAGCCATCCTCTGGATGGCCATGCAGATTGTTACGAGCACTGCATGCAGGCTCTTGTTCATTGCTGGTGAAAATACACAGCAAATGGTGGTGACTATGTTGAAAAATAGTATTTTGGAGATGAGAATTTTCTCTATCAAAGTTTTGTTGTGCTCTTCGTCGCTGCGATAGTTTCCATGGAAATAAAAAGTAGACATTAGTTTCAGAGTGACCTATGTAGATTACAGCACAATGGAAAATTAGCTAATGGATTCACCTCACCTCCTCAAAGGCTGTGATTCACATTATAAATCCTGATCGCAGTTTTCAGTGTACTGTAAAGAGTGAATCCGAACTGTGCTACTTCAGCATGGGTGGGTCACAATGGAGGTGGTGATTTATTCTCCTATTGCAAAGAGTATTGCTTTCTCAGGGCATTGACAGGCATTGGGAAATTATCTCACAAGTGCCTATATAGAAAAATCCTTGAATGGTTTAAATCAGTCATCTCTCTTGACCTCTTTAAAGCAATGAATATTTATACCAGCTGAAGCACTGTCCTAGTAAATCTGTTTTTTTTTTTTTTTTTTCAGTACCTAGCACATATGAGCGTTAGTTGAAAAGAGAAAAAAGGGGGAAAAAATTTCTAGGTGTTCACCAAAGAAACCTTGATGAAACATTCCATTATTCGCTGATCTTTATACACAAAACTGCTTTGCAGGTAGCTTCTGGAATGTTATTTTCCAATTTGGTCCTATCAGTGGACAAAAGTGTTCCCAGATGAGCTCCTTCACAGATTCTCCAATGGGCATCAATGGATTGCAAGAAGAATTGTTTCTTACTAGCAGAGAAAGATATTCTAGTCCAGACAGCCAAACTTTATCACAAAAAAATTGTTTGAAAAAGGTTTCATCATATGATTCCCCCAAATCTGTAGTACTCGTTTAGATGGCACTCAGTCTGACCTTTTACAGCAGGCTTCTATAGTTATTTTAAGTACACTGGTTTTCAGAAAAGTCATTGACCTCAAGAAAGACAAAATGTTGACTGAATATCAGTTGTCTACACAGAAATCAGGTAATGGAAGTGACCAAGCTGAAAGCTTTGTAATGGGACACTGTTGGTGACTGACATCTTCAGAACTTAGGGAGAGCAGAAGATGAGAAAATGCCTGTTATTTTTGTGCTTCTTGTCTTATTCATAGCTGCCTGTCATGCCATTTTGCTGCACCTTCTGAACTCTGAACATGTAGCGTATAGTGGATTTAAGCTCTTTTAAGATAATTTAGGACAATTTTGCTGTACATATGAAGAAGATATTCAGCAATCATTAAAAATGCTCCTTTTTTCCATGATGACACTTCTGCAGTAATATTTCCTTAGAGACAGAATGTAAGGGGAAATTACAAAAAGCTGTAAAGTTCGGTTAGAAAAATATGGTCTCAGTCACTATCTGAGAGCAATGCAAAAAATAAACCTAAGACATGAGTGAGAGTGAGAAAAAGTGTTCATGTATTGGGTAGGAGGCTTGAAAATATGAGCTTGAGTCTCAGTTGATGAACAGTAACTCCTGCATCACGAGGCTCTTTCATAGCATATGAAATATTAGCAGATCTTTCACAGAATGTAAGCAAAGCTTCATTATCAAACTCAGATATTGTTAAATATTCTTTTTATTTGTTTTATACAATACAGATAACTATTATTCATGTTACAATCTCTGTTACTTTTACGGGTTAACTGAAACTTTACATTTACACTACTCAGGCGTCTGCACTAGATTTGCATTTCCTGCTTTCAGCCTGTTATCTGGACACATAAGTACAGTACAGCAGCTGTTTTGTTCCTGGAGATGCTGAAGAGAGTTCTACTCTCAGAATACTGAATTTCCTTTCCTGCTGTAGCTATTAGGGTACTCAAATGTTTCACTTTTCAGGCAGTGCTTTTCTCCCAGGATCACTCGTGGCTTATTGGTAGTAGTGCAGCTAAAGCAGCCAAAAATGGAGGAAGCTGGGAAGCAAATGAGAATGGGTATGAATTGCTTTTATCTCATAGTATCTTCTGTGTATTTGGAATCCTGCAAACACAGCTAAAGTAACACAGTCAGCAGCATTGCTTTTGTAAGCACATTTTGGTGAAGACAGACACCTGCTAGAACAATAGTTCATGTCCACCCCCCACCTTTCCTTCCCCTTTCTGCCTTGGGCAAAATTTTGGAAGAGAAATATCAATTCACGCACTGGAATTTAAGAAGAAAAACACTGAAGTATTCTGACTGTAAAAAATACTCATAGAAAGAATACCTAGTGAATGCTGGTCTTTATCAATTTAAACTGCAAACTCTAATAGTTTGCCCAACTCTTTAATGCAGAAAGATGTTCGGAACATTATGTTTCCTCTCCATCTAGGCAAACATCTTCAGAATACTTCCTAAGAAATTAATTGTATTCAAGCCAGACTTGCATGCTGCCATCCCACAGGAAATGGGTCAGCAATCCATTAAGATGCCATTAGATAATCTAATTTGGAACTTAATCTCTAAATTAACCATGCTCCATACTTGAAGCATACTTGAGAGAAAGAAAAAAAGTTTATGTTTGAATCGATAGGGGAGCCGAAGCGTGAAGAAGCCTGTTTGTTTTTTCTGTAGCTGTGGTCACGTCTCAAGCCGTCTGGTAACCAGGAGAAACCAGACATGATGTAATTCCAGA
This sequence comes from Tetrao urogallus, assembly GCF_951394365.1. Classification (NCBI taxonomy): domain Eukaryota; kingdom Metazoa; phylum Chordata; class Aves; order Galliformes; family Phasianidae; genus Tetrao; species Tetrao urogallus. The sequence goes on from NC_136816.1 coordinate 43,814,178, forward strand.
TTGAACTTGAACTTCAGGGACTTAGAATGGGGGAACAATGGACCATAGGAATCAATAATGTCCATTTTCCACATGATTATGTTTGGAGCTTTAAGTTAACCTTTATGGGGAAAGTAGCAAGAACTGTAGTGTGATGAAAATGAATGAGATGATCCAGAAGCAAGATGTTAAAGTAAACAACTTCAGTAATATTTTCTGAGCAGCATTTCAGATTCCAGCAGGATTAGAAAAGTTCCCGCTCTGCAGTGAACTGGTTGCCTGTTCTGAGCACTCTTTGTTCGCTTAGGTAGGACAAACTTAATCTTATGTTTCCTGTCAGATGATTTTTGGCAGCAGTCTAAGTAGAGGAGGAGCATATTATAGAGAATTCCCAAGTGTAAACTGTATCTTTAACCCCTTGATTACTCCAGTTTTCTATTTCTGCATCACCTTATCTTTAGATATCTCCTCTTTCTCTCTTTCTTTCTTTCTTTCTTTCTTTCTTTCTTTCTTTCTTTCTTTCTTTCTTTCTTTCTTTCTTTCTTTCTTTCTTTCTTTCTTTCTTTCTTTCTTTCTTTCTTTCTTTCTTTCTTTCTTTCTTTCTTTCTTTCTTTTTCTCTCTTTCTTTCTCTCTTTCTTTCTCTCTTTCTTTCTTTCTCTCTTTCTCTCTCTCTTTCTCTCTTTCTTTCTTTTTCTTTTCTTTCTTTCTTTCTTTCTTTCTTTCTTTCTTTCTTTCTTTCTTTCTTTCTTTCTTTCTTTCTTTCTTTCTTTCTTTCTTTCTTTCTTTCTTTCTTTCTTTCTTTCTTTCTTTCTTTCTTTCTTTCTTTCTTTCTTTCTTTCTTTCTTTCTTTCTTTCTTTCTTTCCTTCCTTCCTTCCTTCCTTCCTTCCTTCCTTCCTTCTTTCTTTCCTTTCTTTCTTTCTTTCTTTCTTCCTTCCTTCCTTCCTTCCTTCTTTCTTTCCTTTCTTTCTTTCTTTCTTTCTTTCTTTCTTTCTTTCTTTCTTTCTTTCTTTCTTTCTTTCTTTCTTTCTTTCTTTCTTTCTTTCTTTCTTTCTTTCTTTCTTTCTTTCTTTCTTTCTTTCTTTCTTTCTTTCTTTCTTTCTTTCTTTCTTTCTTTCTTTCTTTCTTTCTTTCTTTTTCTCTCTTTCTTTCTCTCTTTTCTCTCCTTCTCTCTTTTCTCCTTCTCTCTTTTCTCTTTCTCTTTCTTTTCTCTACCTTTCCCTCCCCTTCCCTCCCATCCCCTTCCTTCCCCCCCCCCCTCCTCTGTCCTTCCCTCCTTCCCTCTTTCCCTTCCTCCTTCCCTCTTTCCCTCCCTCCTTCCCTCTTTCCCTCCCTCCTTCCCTCTTTCCCTCCTTCCCTCTTTCCCTCTCCTTCCCTCTTTCCCTCCCTCCCTCCTTCTCTCCCTCCCTCCCTTTTTTCTTAGCACATCGCTACAGTTGTTTTTTCTTGCCTTGAAAAGTCTACCTGAAAGTGCAGATTCTGTTGTTTTTTTTCTAGAAAACTCAACAGTCTCTCTTAACCCAAGCCCACATTCTCTATTATTTGGCTCTATGGGAGGTGACTTTCCTGTGATAGCAATAGCCCCTTGTATATATGTGCATATTTCCCATGCTCCTTCAGCCCTGTCTCTGCACTTGAACATGTGATACAAAGTGTAGAATGACCATACACATGTTCTCCAGACCTAACCTGTCCTCTTGATTTCCTTTAACAGTGGTGGGATCTGTGGCCTGTGGTTGTTGCTTTTTTGTTGTTGTTGTTTTTGTTTCTTTGTTTCTTTTTTTGTTTTCTTACACTATCACATAAAAAAGGTCTGCAGGGAACAGAAAAATTTGTAATTACAGCATAATTCCCTTTTCTGTCCTCTGGACATAAATCAGTGGATTTCTACCATTTACATCGCCTGGATGGGTGGTATGTGCCCTGCTAAACTGTTAAATGTCTTCCTAAATTAAGATGAGATATATTTAATATATCTCTTGAAATAAATGTTCACTTTGGAAGTGGAATTTGGCAGCTGTTTAACTGAAGATACTGGTTTAGAATGGAGAATATCAGAAGTACCACATTAAGTAGATGCTGAAGGGGTCATTATTTTTTTGGCAGAAATGTACAAGCTGGAATTTAGCCAGGGCAATGAGGTTAACACAATTGCTTTTTCCAGAGTTCATATGATTAAAAATTTGAAATAGCAGAGTTGTTTGTAGTTCTATGGGGGAGCACTTGCTCTGTGCTGAGACAGAAAAGCCTTGCTTGGTGACTCAGTAGTGCCATTTCTTTCAACATCAAAGGCATCTCTACCCCTTCTGCCTAAAGACTGACCTGGCATGGTTTAGTTTACCTTACATAAGCTAGTATGTTGATGCATAGGATAGTAAAACCACAAGAAGAAAATATTGACTTGGGTACGCTTTCCTAATGATTAAATACTCTTACAGACTTTGAGGCTTTTGAAAATATTTTAACTGGTAGAAAGTAAGAATCTTAATATGCCTCAGATTTGCCCAAGTCTGATTGGACTTATTTTTATTGCATTTAGTTAATTGTTCAATGTTATTATATTCCTTATTTTATTATAACCTTTAAAGTGGATGATATATACATAAAATGCTAGTATTCATTTCCAGTAATATCTTTCTCAGAGTTTCTTGAAAAAGCAATTATTATATTTAAGAGGAAACCATGGCTGAAATCCTGATTGAATTAACATGTGAAAACTGTAATGGAGAATGTTTACCCTGTAGGATGCTTGCAAAATTTTTCTTTGCTGCTACATTACATTTGAATAGATAAATAAATTATACTTACTATGAATTGAAGGGGAACGTTGACTATATAATACATCTGATAGTCTAGTAATGGTGAGAGAATACTGCTTCTGGTAATGGTGTAATGCTTCAGGAAAATTCTTACAAGCTATTCTCTCTCAGGAGTTATCAGTCTGAATCACAGAGCGTGGATTGGACCTGTTTTATTCCAGCCATACACATGAATGTTTTTTATCAGAAGGAGGAGCCAAGTGGACCAAGGGATATCTCATTAACTTCTTGTAAGACAATTAGCTTCACTATGCCCTTGGCAATTCAAAAATTTTTGCTCTTTTGCCTTGCTCTTTTTTTTTTTTTTTTTTTTTGTGTAGGGATGCTTAGTGAATAGAAAGACGGCATTTGATTTTGTGAAATTCAGGACTGGAATTTTTTCCCAGGACATGTACAAATGGTTGAATAGCATGATAAAGGGAAAGGTATTCCTCCGTTCCCTCTGTTGCCACCCAGGCAGAGCTTGTTTTGCAGACAGCAGTAGCTGCTTTTGTTAGGAAGCTCTGCTCTGTAGATGGCTTACATGGTAGAAGCTAAACTCCTTGATTCTCACAGAAAATCCTTTCAGAGCAGGTTTGATAAAAGTGATGGGAAGCCTTGACTGAGGCCAACAGTCTGGCTTAACTGCACAAAGAAGCACTAGAGAATTACAAAGCAGGTGGTGGTCCATACGTAGTTGGAAGTACAATTAAATTTACTGTAAATATCATGAGATAGGTAGGGTAAGCGAACATGCTACATAGAGAGCAGTACATGTGCAGCTTTGCAGATATGCTTTCCATTATGACTTGTATCATAGCTGTTCTCAGAACTTTGTGTTTTGATTAGTGCTTCATTTGTGCTCTTTATCTCAGTAATTTTCACTTGCGTTTCCTCCTTCGCCTGCCCTATATGTTGGGCAGTGATAGAAAGACAGGAAGATCCCCAGAGACAGTCACACCAAAGTGCAGCACGAGTTTGATTTCTGAAGTACATGTCAAGCTCACCAGGCCTTGACGCTCCTTGTGCTGGAGGGAATTGCTGATGGACTGTCAGGAGGGCCTGTCCTGCCCCGCTGCCATGGCAGATTTTGGTCTGCCATTGGAGCTTCCAGAACAGTTGTTTTCCAGCCACAGCACTCGGACAGCATGTTGTCCCAGCACTACAGATACCCTCACTGTTATGCGTGGTGGGCAGCAGGTGGCTCTGCACTGGTGGTTGGCCTCACTCACTTGAGAGCCAGAGGCTTCCTTAAAATCAGATGGGATCTGCATAGTGTTAACATGGGAAATTTATTGCTCCCCGAGGATTCATAAGCAGCACTGACAAATTTACTTCATGCTGCATTTTTGAGATGGTCGTAATGTGAGATGGGGGAGGTTTGGAAGGTTTAAAGAAACATACCTATTAAATTTTCTCTCTGTATATAAATATACATATATGCATACATACATACATACATACATACATACATACATACATATATACGTATATATAAAGAACAATTCAATTAGTCACCTGTTGTGATTTATTTTATTAAGCACTTTCCAAAAAATCAAGACCTCTTTCTCCTATGAGAAGAGCTGGGTAAGAGGAATGCGACAAATAATGATTTGTTCCTTGTCAAGGATCAAATTTGTTCCTGCTGTAGTCATCAGAAGGTTTGAAACTTTAAAAAAAAGGGAAAAAAAGTTGCATGTATATCCAACCACTGAAGCACACTGTAATTCTCTAGAAAGATCCTGAAAGCAGTGTGTTTAGTTTTTGCAACAGAAATTGCTTAAATACCATACTGACATAACAGAAAATTTACATTTTTTTAGTTGATGTTCTGTTTTGTTTGAAATGGATAAACAGTAAATCCTGTGTAACAGGACAGCAAAGCACTATATGCTATAAAATATGTACTCAGACAGATCCTAAGCAAACAAATCTGCTTTGTTTTTCTTTTCTTTTCTTTATTACCAGTTCCTATCTTTACAAATCCTTGTGCTTGGAAATGATTTGTGTTGTGTCTGTTATTTCATAGTTTACTTCTTAACATCACTGAAATCCAAAGAGGAAGGAGCAAGAAATGCATTGTCAAACAAATTCTGAAGGAAGATGAAGAATAAGTTGAAACAATTAAGCCTCTTAAATGAGGTTTTGGTACTGAATATTTTTTAAAACCATAATCTTTTCATCAAATCATATTGGACAAATCTTTTATGTATAAATTGATTTAAGACTTTGTGAATATTTTAAGAGTTGTTGTGTAACGGTGATTTTTCAGTTTCCAAAAGGGATTATTTCTTGAAGCATAGAAAATAAGATATTATGAATAGTCAGTAGACACTTAAAAAAAAATATGTATTCAAACATCTATATATATATAAAATCAAATAGGTTTGTTGATCTTAAATTTTGAAAATAACAACAACATTTGTTTAATTACTCAGATTTTAGGGTAACCTTCAAGAATAGACTCAGTGGTGAACAAAAAGCTGCTAAATATTCTTTTTAGTTCAGACGTTTTAGATGTATGAGGATACTCATATTTCTCAAAAATCCCTGAGGAACAAAAGAGTTCTGTTGCCTTCTGAATTTGATCTCGATGGAGACAAGCAGGTCAGATATATGAAATTTCCCACCTTTTTGATGTGTAAAACAGAGAACTTGAAATTAATTGTTAGGAATCAGAATAGTAAACTTCCAGGTATAAAGAGGTGTAGAGAGCATCAAACAGAAGTACATGACAGCAGCTGTTTCCACTGTTTTCAGTATAAATCACTAGAGGAACACGTCCCCAGGGTTTTATGAAATAAGTTGACCCCTTTCTTCAGTATTCACACATCAGAGGATCACATAAATGAGCACATGCTCCTTCAGAGAGAAAGTGGTGCAAAAGATCGATCATGGAGAGAGAAGGAAGAAAGCTTTCAGTGTCCATCTTTCACAAAACATTTAATGAAACATCTCAGTTTAATGCCAAAGTGTGTTCTCAAGTAAACTGTTGTATTTGCGAAAAAAAAACACGAAACTAGTGCAGATTCACTACAAGAAGATGTACAGGAAGTATGTATTTGCACAATGTGTTTGTTTCTTCTTGTTTGGCAATTACTGCTGACATAAAGATGCAGCTTTTCTTCTGAATAAACTTGACTGGAATTTCTAAAAAGCCCTTATTTCTGAGGTGCTAGATAGATATCTAGCATCTAAGGAAAAGGCTGCTCAGGGTTTGATCTGGCTACTGAAAGGCAGCAGCTGAAGTCTGTTTTTAAGGGGTCTTCTTGCAAATCCTGATGGATAGAATACCTACTAGGAATCTGTGCCTTAAAGGTGCGAACACCATTGGGCCTTAGAACACCTCAGTGACAGGGCGCTTTTGACATGGTGATTTAAGTGATGGAATTATCTTTGGAAATATTTTCTTACGCCGACTTCTACTGAAAAATTTACGGTACTCACTGTGACCCTTTTTGTATGATAGAGCCCCTTGTTGTGGGCACTGGTATTTTGGGGGTAATAAATTGTGAAAACAAACAAACAAACAAACAAACAAACAACAAAACAAAAAAAGAATTTATTTTTTATTTTTATTATTATTATTTTTTTTTGGAATGGTAGAAATTTTATAGCCCAAGTTCTGTGTTCTAATTGTGACTCACACACCTCACAGGCACATCTTGGAATTGGAATGATGTAAGTTGCTGATTTGAAAAAGAGTGGGAAATAGCACAGGAAACTTAAGCACTGAGCTTTATTTTGTTTTCTTGAAATGAGAAAACTTGTGCACTAAATAGCTATGTGTATTACAATAGCACTTAAATAACATACAGTGTCATTCAGTCTCACATATGTAGTTTAGTGATGTCTGGTCCATATATTTGCATCTAGAATTTTGGGGAATTTTCATAAATTAGCAGGCTAATTTTTGTAAATCAGCTGTAACACTGCTTGCAATTGAGAGCAACACAGAATTTTAATTCAAATAAATCATACTTCTGCAAACAGAACTGTAAAGTTGAATCTCAAGCAATATTCACAATTTGGCTTCTTTTTTTATCTTAAGTAGTGGTATTCATTTCAAATATTGGTTTTATCCTGATTCAAATTCTCTGTGTTCTGATTTTTGCAAAATGTCTAATTTGTGTTTCTTTTTCTTTTTCTTCTTCTTCTTTTTTTTTTTTTTTTTTTTCCTCTCTGTCTTTCCTTGTCTCTTTTCCCCTTTTCAACAGTCCTGGTACCTGGGCTAGCTTGGTTCCTTTTCAAGTATCAAACAGGACACCGATCCTGCCGACAAATGTCCCAAATTATGGTTTGAACATAATTGGAGAGCCTTTCCTTCAAGCAGAAACCAGCAACTGAGGGAAAAAATAAAAAGAAAAATTAGGAAAAAGAAAAAAAAGGAAGGAAGATGGGATGAGAGAAGAAACTGAAGAACGAAGAAAAAATAGACCAGCAATTGCAGCACTTACAATCACTAATTTCCTTATGGTCGAAACTGAAATGACATACAAAGGGTCGATGATATTTCACTGATGGGTAGAACGCAGCTCCTGCTAAGTAGCCTTTGTTATATGAAGTCCGCTGGGAAATAGATGTTCTGTCTCTGACAATATATTTTAACTGACTTCTAGATGCCTTAATATTTGCATGATAAGCTAGTTTTATTGGTTTAGTATTCTTGTTGTTTACGCATGGGATCACTATTCCTGGTTATCTCACAAAACAAAGGCTAGGCAGCAGCAGCAGATTTGCAGGAGGACAAGGGCTGTAAGCCAGCCGTTTTCTCAACACTCTGATTTCTAAATGTTAAAAAAAAAAAAAAAAAAAAAAAAAAAAAAAAAAAAAGCTCTGTAGCCTTTAGTTATCAGTATGGATTTATTAAACTTTGGCCCTTGACTCAGCCTTTTCTAGTGTGTTACCCAGCTTGAAATTTTCAATTAGAATGAACACACATGCTCTATGTAAGAAATGCCTCTATGTAGGTGAAGTGTTATCTTTTCATGCAACAGTAAAAAGAAAAAAAAAAAAAACAAAAAAAAAACCCAGAAACTTTTTACCCACTAAAGAAACACTTAGAGAGGCAAGTGCAATTTAAAAGTTGTATCAAAGGGGTCATCATTATAAGTCCTTCAGCCCTTGGACTCTAAATTGAGGGGATTAAAAAAGGAATTAAAATTTACTTTAAACAAATTTATTTTTCCCCTCAGTTTTTGAGGGCATTAAAAGGCATTACATCAAGACAAATCATGTCCTTGAGAAAAATAAATCAATGAAAACACAGCACTTATGTTGGTTTAGCTGCTGCCTCCACAAAGGGGTAGAATTTATTTATTTAAAGTTACTGGTTGCATCAAAAACCCATAGGGTTTATATTTTTCTGTATAATCTGCATCATAGAGACAAAGAGATAGGCAAATCCATGCCAAAAGGGCAAAGCTTACTGTTTACAAACTGGTAATACCAGGATGGGGATAAGATTTATTTAAATAATGCACTCTCTAAGTCTAATTACAGGGTGCTGAAAACTTGCATGGTGCTTTCAGAAGTTAGCCTTGTTCAACAGATTTCACATATTGACAGAAATATAATGTGCATGGGCAGACATTTTGCCTCTATGTCTCTCAAAAAATAGTTAAAGTACTCTTTCCAGTAATCCTGATTTGCACGAAAATATAATGTCCACATTACGTGCCTTGCCTTGAAATCTAAAAAATGAAAAAAAAAAAAACAAAAAAATACAAAAAATCCACAAAAACAACAACAAAAAAAATTGACATCACTACACTTGTTTTGCTGCATTTATTATCATTTAAATCTTTACCATTTTTATGACAAAATATTTTGTACTCCAGATGGGAAAAAAGTGTGACATCATGGATTTTTTAGACAGTTATATCTTTATCTCACATTTATAAAGCATATCATGGCTGTGTATAATTGCCGCTTAAAAATTGTAATCGACCAGCAATATTTTCAGTATTTTGGTGTTTTTTCTATTAACCTTTCATGTTTTTCATCTTCCAATTAATATTGGGGGGGAGGGGATTCAAATTTATACGAATTATGCAATACCAAGTTTTGCCTAAGTAGGTAGTGCTTTTAGCTGTATTGGTTATTATAGGTAAGTACGCAGATTTAAAAGAAAAAAAAAAAAAAAGAATAATGTATGCTTTTTTTTTTTTTTTTTTTTTTTTTTTTTTTTTTTTTTTTAATTGACCAAAGTGGGTACTGCTATTTTTGCAGTGTGATGAGGTCCTTTTATGTACTGAGAGATGGACGGGGATTTTTTTTTTTATACATATATATATATTCTGGGGTGGGTGGGGATGATTTTTAACACTTTACAGTGTAGCTGTGAAGCAGTGCACCCTTAGCCAGGCAAGGGCTGCAAAGCGACTGTTCTGCCTACTGTGACAAACTTTCAAATCGGTTCCCTCTTTTAACTTCCCACCTGGGGTGCAAGCTGAAATCATTTATGGATTTAAAAAATAAATAATGAATTCTGTTGGAGGCAGACTTGACTTGAGGAAATTGTTTTACTTCGAATTTCTTTAGAGAGAGAGAAAAAAAGGGAGAAAGATTGATAGAAGTAGAGGGGAGAGAGGCAGCCAGAGGGAGGAGTTCAAGACCCACAGCAAGATGAAGCCTTCCCACTCTGGTGAATACACTACATATGAAAATGTTTGTGTTAGAAATTTTTTTAAATTGCTTTTAAATTTTTAAATTTAGATTGCTTTGTCTAGGAAATGCATATAGAGGGCCAAAATCTTTGCTGGCATAACTCCACTGGCTTCAGTTGACTTGAGAGCTGTTCCTGCAGAGAATTTGCCTTCTTTAGTCTGCATGGCTGGTAAATATTTCTTTTCCCCTATAACAAAACTATTTTTTGAAGTTTGTCAACTCACAGCATCTGAGATCTGATCTTCATCCTGCTCAGACCACGTCAGAGGTTTGCAAAGTCTTCTCATAAAGCAGGTCAGATGGAGAGCTCTGCGCTGTAGCAGGAAAGGAGCTTCAGAATGGGTGGAATTAGACTATGGTGTAAACAAAAGTGCATTTACAGTAAAATCAGACCTTACAGATTAGTAGTGAGCCTGTTGCTGGAGACTTCTTATGCTCTGGGGATGCCTCTTATCTACAGATCAGTGTAGGGAGAACATCTTCAGGCACAAGGAAATGATGGAAAAGTCTCAAAATGGGGTATCCTTTCAGCCCTCTGAGTTTGTCTTTTCGTTTCAAAGGTTTTCCCCAACTGGAGCAGCTCCAGAATACATGTCCAGCAACAGGTGCTGGGTGCTGACACACTAACACTGGTCCCTTCTTGCCTTCAATCATATCATAGAATCACTGAATCATAGAATCGTAGAATTACAGAATCATAGAATCATAGAATGGCCTGGGCTGAAAAGGACCTCAAAGATCATCTAGTTTCAACCCCCCTTGCCACGGACAGGGTCGTCAACCACTAGACCAGGCTGCCCAGACCCACATCCAGCCTGGCCTTGGCCATCATGTGGGTGCTGTGAGGCTGTGGTGGTGGCACATCCTGTGTGTCCCTGCAGCAGACAGAGCATGGATAGATACTGAGGCAGAAGGTGTAGAAAAGCAGATCTTTATCTGTATCTAAACAGAAAAGGAAAGGAAAAAAGCCGGGGGGAAAAAAAGTCCAATTTACGTTTCACTTTTCCTGAGCCCCATGGTAAGTGACTTCATTTCCTAAGCATATTGCTGTTAAGACTAGCTGAAATGTGGGAGAACCACCCAGAGCATATCTCAGGCTCTGGCCTAGTGAAATAAATGATGTTATTGGCTTTTCTGCTAGGCCCTGATATCGAGTGGTCAGGGGGCACTGTCCATGCTGCGGGGAGCAGGATGTCCCCTAAACTTTTAAATGCATGCCAGGATGAAACTGAAATGCATGTGATTGCCAAAAGGATGAGTATGCCTGAGGGAGGATGGATGGCTTTATGTGAACTTTTCTGTTATCTCTGACCTCTTGTATGAAAAAAAATGAGCTTGCAGATGCGATATTTTTAACAGCAGAGTCCTTCCATGTGAATGAATTGGTTTGATTAAGC